>NC_056749.1:41751798-41846949 GCF_019279795.1 Protopterus annectens
AAAAATTAAGAGAGAAATTACTTGGAAAACAACACTTGCACAAGAAAAACTGTGAAAAGCTTCAAATGCAACAGATTCATGAAAAGCATTATATAGACCAAGAAACCTTGGGACATTTGGAAAAAAAAACTGAGGACGTGCAAAAATATAAAGAACAAAATCTAGAGATTTTTGAAAAGTATAAAAAAGAAATATGGATGGAGATATGCTTTAGAGAGAAGAGGAATGAAGGTCAGCAGGTCTAAAACAGAATATATGTGTGCAAATGAGAGGGAGGGTAGAGGAATGGTGAGGATGCAGGGAGTAGAGTTGGTAAAGGTGGATGAGTTTAAGTACCTGGGATCAACAGTTCAGAGTAATGGTGAGTGTGGAAGAGAGGTGAAGAAGAGAGTACAGGCAGGGTGGAATGGGTGGAGAAGAGTGTCAGGAGTGATTTGTGACAGACGGGTACCAGTAAGAGTGAAAGGGAAGGTCTACAAGAGGGTAGTGAGACCTGCTATGTTATATGGGTTGGAGATGGTGGCATTGACGAAAAGGCAGGAGTTAGAGCTGGATGTGGCAGAGTTAAAGATGTTAAGATTTGCACTGGGTGTGACTAGGATGGACAGGATTAGGAATCAGTATATTAGAGGGTCAGCTCAGGTTGGACAGTTTGGAGACAAAGCAAGAGAGGCGAGATTGCGTTGGTTTGGACGTGCTGAGGAGGGATGCTGGGTATATTGGGAAAAGGATGCTAAGGATGGAGCTGCCAGGTAAGAGGAAAAGAGGAAGGCCTAAGATAAGGTTTATAGATGTGGTGAGAGAGGACATGCATGTGGTTGGTGTGAAAGAGCATGATGCAGAGGACAGGAAGAAATGGAAACAGATGATGGGAACAGCCGAAAGAAGATGATAAAAAAGAAATATGGACATGGGAAAGAAAGAGAGATTTGATATGGTGCAATATTTATGCAAAGGAGAAAGCCAAATTAATCAACACAAAAAAGGCAGCCTCAAAGTTATTCAAAGAGTATCCAGATATGGAAAATTTCACAATACAAGAAAAAGATCACAAAGGGGAATGTAGAACAGAAGTTTAGTAAAGCAGAAGTTAAAAACATAGAAGCTGAAGCTATGAAATATCTGCGAAGTGAAGGATTTAGTGTAGAAAGTCTAACACAGGTTATATCACAGTATGATGGAACAAAGAGTTCCCCAAGTAAGGAGAAATAGGAGGAGCAGGAGACATCTGAAGGAGAAATATGGACATGGGGAAGAAAAAATAGATTTATCATGGTGCAATACTTATAAGGGCGGCCATGGTGGTGCAGCGGTTAGAGTTGTCGCCTCACAGCAAGAGGTTCTCTGGTTCGATCCCTGGCTGGGGTGCCTTCTGTGTGGAGTCTGCATGTCCTCCCTGTGGTCGCATGGGTTTCCTCTGGGTGCTCCAGTTTCCTGCCATATCCCAAAGACATGCTGCAGGTGGATTGGACACTCTAAATTGGCCCTAGGCGTGAGTCCGTGCATGTGTGTGCCTTCTGTGGAAGGTTGGGTGTAAAACTCCACTGCCAATCATGAGTGGACAGGTGATCCGCTGTGGCACCCCCTAACCAGGAAAATCCAAAAGAAGAAGAAGATGGTGCAATAATTATGCAAAGGAGAAAGCTAAACTAATCAATACAAAAAGAGCAGCAACAAAGAAATTTGAAGAGAAATACAGAGAAAGGCATACCAATATTATTTATTTGTCTTTTATTAACTAGGTTTGTCCACTGCGCTGGGGGCCCATTTTCAGTTGAGACCTGAGGAGAAAAGATCCAAAAACACATGATAAAACAATACAAAAAATAAGAAAACAAAGAGGGGAAAGTAGAAAGGAGGACTAGCAATGGAGAAATTAATGAAATAGAAACTTTGGTTATGGATTACCTGTGAAGTGAAGGCTTTAGTGTAGAAAATCTAAGTCTGATAACACCACAGCAGGATAGAATAATGAATCTCCAAGTTAAGGCGAAACCACTGGAGTAGGAAACATCTGATCAGTTACCATATGTAGATACTTTGGAGCCTTCAAGAAGAAACCAGTATAAAAGTTCAGCTTGAGTTATAGAGCAATGGAAGAAACAGGAATCTGTGGCAACTCTGACTCTGTCAATGTTGTGGAGTGATAGGCCAGTGAGTTCCTATATGAAAGAGCTACAGATGACACAGGATGAAACTGAAGAAAACGTGGCATAGAATGATGCTCTGGAATTTTCTGTAGAATGCCCACAGGAAATGAACAAAGAATGTGCCCTCAGTTTAGAAGAAAATGATCTAAGGGAAGAGTTGCTTGGTTTAATAGAGATGGATAGAAGTATTAAGATCAATGAAAGAAATAGACTGCAGAAAGTCAATAAAACCCAAAATGCTAGAAGTTTAATAAAATAAATTAGCACAGTAATCAGAACTGCGCATAGAAATTCATGTGATATAACAGAAGTAAATAAGATATATTATTGCACAGCTAAACTAATAACAGATAAAGTCTTACTATAAAAACACAGGGCAGTAAGGGAAAGGAAGGGGAGAAATCAAATGCCATCATGGAAGTATCGAATAGAAAAAAACATAAAGCAATTAAGACAAGAAGTGTCATTGTTAGAATAGTACAGAAGAGGGAACAGATCAACAAAAATATTCAGAAAGATAAACGTGATAAAAGCAATGCACAGTATCAGAATCGAGCAGGATCTATCATACACTATTGCAAATAACAAACTAAAAATATCAGTACAAGCAGAAAATCTTAGAAGATACGCAGATAAATATAAAGGAAAAGTACAAAACAAGCAATTTAGTGATGATTAAAAAGTTTTATAGAGAATATGGAAACAAGGCAAAAGGAAAGGAAACACCACCAAAAAAAAGAAGAAATAGACACATTTTGGAGAACTATGAAGATCCTGTGGAACATAACAAAGATGCTAAATGGATAGAAGTAAAAGAAAGAATAAGAAGTTTAAAGGTACAGGATATGAAATGGGATGAAGTAACAGACAGAGAGATTGAAACAAATCCTCACTAGTCTAATATCTTGAAATGTATGCAGTATTAATCTTTATTTTGATGTTACCTGATTGTTTATCTTGCACCTATAGGTCATCTAATTTTTACTATTTTTCCATTGTTGTATATACTCTCGTATCATTGTATATATCTTTGTATGTATTTCAATCCTTTATGTTCATGTGCTGAGGAGTTTTTCTCCCCAGGCCTCAACTGAAAATGGGTTTTCAGTGGCCTAGTGGACTTTCCTGGTAAACAAAATGCAAATAAATAAATAAATAAACTTAAGAAACTCTCTTTATTGGAAAAACCCAGGCCGAGATGCAGTACCTAACTCCTGGATAAAAATATTAACAGCTTTACATAAAGATTTATCCATGAGTAAGACCTATTTATATGTGAACCCCAAACAGACGCCATCCTGGTTAACAACAGGAAAAACAATACTCCTCCTTAAGAGTGAATCTGCAAGCTGTCCTACAAACTATAGACCAATATGGCAACATATAAACTATACACTAAAACTGATGTCAACAGAGTTTATAGTCATTAGAAGAAAACTTAATTATGGCAATAGAACAAAAGGATAACAAAAGAAAGTCATATGGAACAAAGAATCAATTGTTGTTAAAGTCATAATGGAGAATTGTTAAAAGGGGAAGAATGTAAGTATGGCATGAATAGACTACAAAAAAGCATTTGACAGCATCCCACATTCATGGATAAAAGAGTGCTTAAAACTGTATAAGATACACCCTACACTGATACACTACTTCACAGCAACCATGAAACAGTGGCAAACCACTCTGCAGTTAAGCCATGATAAAGGACAAATTATTATTTCAGGAATAAAACCTTAACGGGCGATATTCCAGCATGACTCTTTGTTACCACTGCTCTTTTGTTTTGCTCTTAACCTCTTAAGCAGTCTACTTAATAGATTAGGTCATGACTAGAATTCGTCTCCCAGAAAACAACAAAATGCAAAGACTTGTTATCTTCTTTTTGTGGATAATTTAAAACTGTATCGTTTGTCAGATGAGGAAGTGAAAGCCCAACTACAAGTGGTCAAAACTTTCTCAGATGATATAAGAATGTCATCTGGTCTTGATAAATGTGCAAAAACAACCTTTGAAGCAGGGCAGGAAAACTGCAGCACCAAGAACATATCAGTTTGAGACAAGAATGTGATATAAAAGAACTTGAGCAAGAGGGAGTGTATAAATATTTGGGAACTGATGAAGGATCAACAATAAAACATGAACAAATGTGAATAAAAATTAGTAAGGAATATTTTAGAAAACTAAAATTAATACTGAAAACAGCTCTGACATCTAGGAATAAAGTCCAAGCTATAAACCAATTTACTCTTCCTGTCCTAACTTACAGTTTTGGAGTGACTGACTTGGCACAAAAGGTACTGGATCAGCTGGACAGGAAAACAAGAAAAATGCTTCATGCTAATCAAACGATTTGTAAAAATCAGTGTCTATCAAGATTATATATTCCCCATTCTGAAGGAGGTTTAGACCTCCTCGAAATTGACTACATATGTAGATCTGCAATTGTAGGACTGCAATACATATCTACTGACCTTACAACATCAAAACATAGTGAAAGTTTTAAAATATGAGGAGAACAAGTCGAAGATGACTTCCCTGCTTAGTTTAGCAGAAGCATATCAGCGTCAAGTGGGAATGGAAATCAAATCAGAAGTAGCTAAAAATCAGGCAGCAATTGAATGTGCAAAAAAACAAAAGAAAATATAAGGTGAAGGATCAGATCAGAAGACAAGAAAAGTGAAAAATGCATAAATATAAATGCAAGTACAGAAAACTGGTGAAACAACCTCATGTTGATCAGGACTGAATGCAGGAATGGTTAAGGAGAGTTGAATTTAAACCAAAAGGTGAAAGATTAATATTGGCAGCCCAGGATAGTTGACTTCGTACACATTGGTTTACAAAGTCCATTGAATATGTGGGAGAAACAGAGAAGTGTAGGCTTTGTATGATAGAATTGGAACCAGTTGCACATCTTGTTGCTGTGTGTGATACACTAATAGATAAAGGACTGTATACTGAAAGGCATGAGAATGTGGCAAGACTGTTGCATGGGATTGTGCAAACATTATAATGCTGAAGTAGCTGAGAGGCATTGGAAATGGGTCTATATTATGAGATCAAAAAGACCAGAGAGTGAACGGCTTAAACATTGAAAATTCCCTACCTTGAAGTCGCTCTTGTGGGGGGCTGCACCACCCATACCCACCACTAATTATTTATACCAACTCCGAGATCCCACTACAGTGAGGAAAGGGCAAATTTTCCTATCTTCACTGTGCCACAATTTTACAAAAAACACATCAATGAATGACATTTGCAATGTTAAAGCCATTCGCTCTTCAGCCTGTTCAATTTCATGATAGGAACTTATTGGAAACATGCACTACAAATCATTATAGAAAATGATGAAGTTTATATCACATGGGTTCACCCATTACGAAAGAGTGGGAGCAATGGGTTTTATAAAAAAGAATTCACAATCTTACTTAGATATGCTACCGATAACATGTAACTCTGTACCAACTGCAGAAGGAGTTAGTTCTGGCCACATTGCGGCTGCTGCTAAGAGAACTTCTGGCTAACATCAAAGATTGAAACAAAACTAGTTTCATGAACTTTAATCATACTTTGACTTAGGAATGGGGTCCATTCCCATCATGGTATTAGAAACCCAAAAGACTTGAAATTAAACCAGCTATATCCATAATCTGGGATTTAATCAAACAAGATGACAGTACATCATTGGGGGAGTGTGTACACTGAGGGAAACATGATAGCAGTTGCTCTCTGGTGGAAGCTGGGGGTGCAGAGAAGGGTGATTTGTTTTGGAAGGCAAGGACACTGGCTGAGCCACCACAAAGGATGCATTATCTGATTGAAGGTTGCTGGCACAGGGCTCAGTTTTGAGATTTTTTACTGGCTAAATTGTTTAATTCAGTTTGCTCACTGTTTTAACAGAGCTCCACACAGTCAGGCAACCAGCCACTGTTCTGCTGTATTCATCTGTGCAACCCAAGGAATCTGTTGCATTCTGCTAACCATAAGTACAATTTTAGACTGCATTTTGCACTTTTATACTGTATTTTTGTTATATTGCTGATATTTTAAAACTGTTCCCATGGATTTGTCGCACTTTTTGTCTGCCGTAGCATAGACTAGATTCAGGCCTGCTAAATCTGGTTCTGTCTGTTAAATTGAGCACTAAATCAGGATATCCTTTGTTGGAGAGAGTCACCCTTGTGGCAGGAGAGTGCAGTTAGGACTTATCCGATTGAAGGTTGCTGGCACAGGGCTCAGTTTTGAGCTTTTTTACTGGTTAAATGGTTTAAATCAGTGTTCTCACTGTTGCTACATAAGCCTGCATTTTCACAGGTTTGTACTTGTTTTAACACAGCCCCACAGAGCTAAGCAACCAGCCACTGTCCTGCTGTATTCATCTGTTTATGCATAGCACACTTCCATGCACCATCACTCACTACTGCATAGTGGGGGTAACCACTGGTGGTTATAGACACAAAAACTTTAGTAGATAAATTGGGTCTATATCATGAAATCGACATTTGAAAATGTTGATTCAAATTTGTTTGACATGAAAATGTCGAGCTCCAACATACTCGAATGGCCAAATCACTGATATTTTTCCAATGGAAAGGCTGGCCAAAAAACAACGCCACACAAAAACAAACATATTTAAGTGGGGGCTTCACTCCCACACCCCCCACCATAGGGGGCTGTGTGCCCCACACCCCCCTAACTAAATATGCTAATTCCAAGACCACACTACAGTTGGGGAAAGGGCAGGTGTAACAAAACGGCCAACTGATTTCTTTCCCTCATAAAGAAATCAGTGATTTGGCCGTTCAGAAAAGTTGGAGTTTGACATTTCCATGTTGAACAAATATGAGTCAACATTTTCAGATGTCCATTTTGTGATATAGACCCAATAAATTTTCCCTTAGTAGCTGCCCATGATCCAGCCAAGTAATCCTTAAATTGTGCTTGGCTGCTCAGACAGCACCTCAGATGCACTTTTGCCCATTAAACAGTCCCAAAACCATCAAATCTACAATAGTATCATACCATTTAGAGAACCCCCTGTTAGTGTAGACCCTTTATAGAGCACCCCATTAGTATAGACCCCACTTAGAGCACCCAGTTATACCACACCCCTCCATTTTCTCTCCCCACTGTGAAAACAGGATCTAACCTAACATTATGGATGGTCAGTTTCTCTCCCTTTCTTCCTACAAGCCTGATTGATATGGGTATCCTGAGGCAGTGTAGCAACTGCCTCATATACACTGACAACCCTCTACTCCTAAATGACCCAAGTACAATTTATGAGAGATGCATCTGCACTAAAAATCTGGAATCCTTGCTCTCTCGCACACAGAACAGTAACACTGAACAGGTTGTCAGCTCACATGGTACACGTCCTACACAAACTAAGCACTCAACACATAAACCATCATATGCAGAAGTACTCCGCAGAAACCAACCTAAACACCAGGGACCTTAAAAACACAAACATGCTACAACTAATACAGTACCTACAGCTCTTAATACACATAAAAACACAAAAAACAGTGTCTCACCAAATTATCCACTAAGGTAAAGCACATCTAGACCAAATGTTTTAATCACTACTGCAGAGGTGTTAAAACTGTCAGTCTAGTGAGAGACCCTTGAGAATCAATTCCTCTTGGACTACAAAAGAAAACAGAAAAGAGACATGGGTTAAATTTTTACTAGAAAATGTGTATTCCCTGGTATTGGTCTGAGCCTAAATGTCCACTAAATCTTAAAAGTGGACTACGAATAGACACATCTCTTTCGACCTTGTTTATTAAACCAACAGGTCAGCAGGTGGGAAGGAAGACTAGTGCACCGTGCATGTGGATTGCATAGGAATTGTAAGAAATCAATAAAGTTGTGAAGATTCAAAAAAAAACGAAACACCATGTGACTTCAGTATGCATGCAGTCACATACAGAACAAACACTGTCAAAAAAGAACTACTGTTTTGGACTTGTGAAGTCTCTTTTTTTCCAAATAAGATTTTTATTGTTTTTTTTTTTCAAGGTTTATACAAAAAATAAATAAATAAATAAAAAACAACAGAAGCATAACAAAAAAAAAAGAAACAATGCACACATACAGATAGAATGTTTCTATGCAGATTAGTAACAACATTGTGAATAGATAAATGCACTGGAACTCAGTTAAAACAGTAAAATCTGGAATAGAAAAACTAAAGATAATAACTATTAACATATACAACCTACCAACTATGGTAAACCATCTAGCTTAAGGATAGAAGGTAATATAGAGACCCCCCTTATATTATCTAAGCATTATAAGATAGGATATGGATATCGTTAATTAATAAGAAAATGGAGGAAGGTTGGGGAAAATATGCATGTCTTACTTATATGTAAAGTGAAAGAGAAAAGAAGGGGGGGGGTGATGAGACTAACACTATATACACTACTTACAATATTTACATCATGAACGCCAGTGGAAATAGGAGCAACTCCGAAATGTGTTTAAAAGTATAGTGTAGTCAGTAGTCATCTGTTAAGGGACTAAAAAGCATGGACATAAAGGTCTTCATAAATTGTAGATATAATGTAGATATAATTGTAGACATAATAGTGTATCTTATATGATAGTTACTTAGCGTGAAGAGGCTACACCAATAACTCTGGAAATAGTCTTTTTTTTTACTGCTAGAGGATATTTTGTGTGCAGATATACATATTTAGTCACCATTATCTTAAAGTTGTCCCAAGAAATTGCCAAAAGGTTTACCCATTTCTTAGCTATAAAGAATTTGATAAGAGCACCCATAGTAATTAGGATATGTTTACAGACACCAGTTAGCTCTTTAGGAGTTATATTCAGGATTGTTGTTTGGCAGGAGAATGTAGTTGTCTCATAACCCATTTTTTCCAATCGGATTCTGACGGAGCACCAAAGTTTATATATGTTTTTACAACTCCAAAAGATGTGGAGTATGTCTGCATACTGGAGGGAACAAAATGGACAGGCTAGATTTTTGTTGTAACCAAATTTTTATAGGACTGCTGGAGTATAGTATAGTATGAGTTATTATTAATCATAAGTTGGATGTAAATTAGATTCATAGAGGGGGTTAGATTAAGGGTGTTTTGTATTGCTTCATACTTGGACTTTGTAGGAATTTCACCACGCTTCTCATCCCAGTATTTTGAGTATAGAAGCGATTGTTGGTATTTGATATTGGTTAAGAGCCTGTATGCATGAGAAAGCATTCTGTTTCTGAGGGAAAGGGTTTTGATAATTGCTTGTGTTAGGGTTACCTGTTGTTCTTTTGTTTTAGTGTTAAAATTTTTTTGTTTTACTAAGGAGTTTAGTTGTCTTAACATGGAATCATCTCTATTTGGGGCCCCAAAGTTTTCTTTAACTGCAGCAAAATTTGTTAGATGGTAAAAATGCCATACCATGGCATTTTTAATAATGGGAAAATTTCTTAGGTCTATCATTTTATTATTGATTTTAATGTTTGAGTTTAGCTGAATTAGTTGAAGAAAAGAGAGAGCATCCTGAAGATTAAGAGAGTGCAACAATGTTTGAAAAATTTTAAAAGCAGGTAAAGGTAAAATTTTTGAATTGTTTTCATTATCCAGCGTTAAATATGGGAAAGATTTAGGGTTAAGTCTGACTGATTGTACATATGTATGCCATATCTTAACCCAGATGGTTCATAGCTCACTTTCTGAATTAAGCTGTTTGCATTATATTGCAGTAAAAATTAAAATCTGGGAGGCTTAGTCCGCCTTTCTCTTTTGGAAGTATTAGTTTTTTATAGGAAATTCTAGTTGATTTAGGAAACCAAAGGAATTTTGAGATAGTGGTTTCTATTTTATTGAAAAAAGTTTTTGGGTATATTTAAGTCTATGGAGCATTTTGACAATAGCAGTTTTTGACAGTAGGGATAAGTTTATGTTTTTCTATCTGGATAGGTCATTGTTTATTTGATCCTAGACTTTAATCAAATTTGCTTTCATCAAATCCTGGTGCGTGTGCATAAATCTTATTCCTACATATTTGATTGTGTATTTGACTGCTATATCAGACAGAGGGAAATAGGATTCTAGGTGATGGTGGGGCTTTAACAGAAAGATGGAGTATTTTGAGGAATTTAGTTTGTAAATAGCAGCAGCAGAGAAGAGACTTATTGATTCAAGAATTTTGTGTAGATCACTATTTGGTAGTTCAAAATAAATGCTTAAATCATCTGCAAATGTTGACAATATGATATCAGTGTTAAAAAGTCTGGGTATGTGACGATACGTTTTTTGGCTGATAAGAAGGAGGAGAGGTTCAAGATAAATATTAAAAAGATACGGTGAGAGGGGGAAGCCCTGTCTGGTTCCATTAGTGGTTTTAATAGGGTGGGACAAGGTTTTATTAATATAAAGGGAAGTAGTGGAGATATTATAGAGCATTTTTATAATGTTAATGAAATATTGCATAGTTGAGAATAGAAAATTTAAGTCAACATTGTCGAAGGCTTTAGTGGCATCTAGTGTGAGTACATATCTCAGATGGTTGTTCTTTTTTTAGAAATAACATCGTTGAGTCTAAAGTAAGGGTATTATCACAGAGTTGCCTTTGTTTCGTGAAGCCTAATTGTTCAGTGAATATAATTGAAGCCAAGACTTTCTGCATTCTACTTGCTAGGATATACATTAGAATTTTATGTTAATGAGAGCAATGGGTCTGTAACTAAGAGGATTATACTTGTCAGAATTAGGTTTTGACTTGTGAAGTCTCTTGTTTCATAACCCCTGCAGGCAGACATGTTCTTGAGACAGGAAGTTTACTGCACACTTGCCGGTGTAGCAGCAACATAAAAACATTAAGAGCATCCAAAGTCTGAATAACTGCCAGACAAACGTGCAGGTGTTCAACAGTAATGCTCTACCTGGTGCGACTGGCACACCACTCCTACTCTGTTGGTGCATCACCAACCCATTACTGTGCACCTCTTGTGCATTTTCCTCTTCCTCTAAGACACCGGAGCAGATGTCCGCCTTGTCAAGGTCAGCTCTTCATCTTTTTTTCCCCTCTTATACTTTCCTATCCAACAGAACAGACCAGAGAGCTACCCTGAACTACGGCTTCTCTTTTACTCTGAATCCTGCGAGCTCTGTGTGTCATGGAACTTGATTTTGTCATATACTGCATTTCTTAAGTTATAAAACCTGTGCTTGGCACCCAGGCAGTATTTGAAATTAGTTCACTTGGATTCATACATTACCTGAGTAGGCAAAGGTTAATAAAACTAAGAATAAAAAAATATGGTGGGATGCTATGGGAATGAATTATGAAGAGCAGTGGCACACATTAAAAAAATAAGTTCAACATCTGTATGCAAATTGCGGAAGTAAACATGCTATGAAAATGGTTTAGGGATAGAGCACCCCAGGGCAATGGAAAGGGTGCAAGGAATAGGGGAAAAGGGACAAGTATATGAACACACACATCAGTGTTTTTTCCAAGGTCTGTGAATCAGAAATCAGGGCCCTGTCACGAAGCACACGGCACCCTCCCAATAGCAACCTGAGCCCTGCAGAAGTAACAGCCCTGCGCCACCTCTGCCTTGATAATCACCTCAAGATCCTTAAGGCAGACAAAGGCGCAGGAGTGGTTGTCATGACTACAACAGACTACAACCGCAAAATGCAACAAGTACTGGCAGACCGACTTAGTTACCAAACTATAGCCAAGCCAGAAGTCCTGCGGAGTTTCCACTCCATAGACTCCACACTTATGCTTCTAGCATACCAGGACAAGATCTCTGAAGAAGAATTTGACTTCATGTCAGTTGATTCTCCCACTGTGGGACGTCTGTTTGGAATCCCCAAAATACATAAGAACCAGACAGACCCCCCTATGAGACACATAGTGTCATCCAAGAGAACCAAAACAGAATTCATATCAGAACTTCTGGACTTCTACTTTAACCCACTAGTCCAAAGCTCGAGATACTATCTGAAAGACTCGTGGGAATTCCTTAAAGAGATACATAAGATCCAGAACTTTGACACACAAAGCCCACTCCAGATGATCACTCTGGACATCACAGCCCTATACCCCAGTATCCCCCATAGAGAAGGTATCCTATGGGTCAAAGACTACCTAGTGAGACACAGACACATAGCACCGGAAAGAGCAGATACTCTCTGTACACTACTCCGACTGGTCCTAGACAACTACTTTGAATTCGAGGGAGTCATTTACAAACAACTCAAAGGAGTAGCCATGGGGGCCAAAATGGCCCCCTCCTATGCCAACCTAGTGTTATGCGCTTGGGAGGAGGACACCCTCCCCCACCTCAAAGGCTTTAACAGTGTCTACATGTACAAAAGATACATTGATGACCTCTTTATCCTTTGGAACGGCACACCCCAGGAGTTGGACACCTTCCTAGCTGAACTCATGAACAGCATCCCCTTCCTCAAGTTCACCATAGGTGGGAGAGGCAGTACAGTCAATTTCCTGGACATTGAACTTAGTTTCAACCAGGTTAATGGCACATTCGCCTCAGATCTCTACAGAAAACCCACCCATAGGAACAACTTACTGGACTACAGAAGTCTGCACCCCCACTTCATGAAGAAAAATGTAGTCAAGGGGCAGTTTGTCAGACTCAGTAGAATTGTCAGCAATGATGAACTCTTTCTGACTAAGAGCCTACAGCTCAAACAAATGTTCCTGTCCAAGAACTACCCCAAGGGACTGGTAAACAAAATTGCCCAAGAAGTAACTAACAACAGGCACTCCAGACACCAGCCCATCCTCATTTACGGAGAGTTCAAACAAAATAAGCATAAGGACACCCAGGTACCCAGGTTCCCCATCCCCATCACAACTGACGGGGACCGGATCAAGGCAGCCGTCTCACAAAACTGGGACATCCTGAGTTGCAACTCAGACCTCCACACTACCCTGGGTGAAGCACCCATATTCACCCACAAGAAATGCCACTCGCTTAAATCCCTCTTTGAGAAAAGCAGACCGCCACTACTCAAAGTGGGCACCAAACTTGGGACCTACCCCTGTGGACAGTGCTCCTGTTGCCAATACATCAGCACTACAGACAAGGTCTCAATGGGTAACGCAAAACCTTTCAGTCCACAGGGCCTGTTCGATTGTAACTCCACTCAAGTGGTCTACTTGGGCAGATGCACACACTGCCCAAGCTTCTACGTAGCCGACAACTTGAACAATACAGGTGGTCTATTATTTGAATCCAGTGCACCGGGTAAAGTGTCTTACACTGACTCTGTTACTGACTTAGAGCCCGTAAATTTCGGACTCTTGTTAACTAAAATTGATGCACTATGCAAATGTCTTGACATTGTTGACGTCAACCAGCGATCTTTTAAGGAATTTATTGATTCTAGGACTAATGCGGTTAACCCAGCTAGCTCCAACGCTAGTTTTTTCAATGGACAGCTAGGTGCTAGTTCTGACGTTAGAACTAGTGACGTTGCTACGCCACCTCCAGGGCAAAGGTCACCAACTCCTGTTGTTTCATCAGCCAACACTACCGACACTGCACTTCGCAGTGGAATAAACGGAGCATCTAACGGTGCATCAGTTGTTGGCATCAACGACTCAAACAATGTTATTGGAAGCTTTAACCGGGAGCACAGTTCTGTCAGAACAACAGTAAACTCGCCAAACATAGCTGGAATTATTAAGGACTGTTTCTCGTTTGGCAACAATACATCTGGACCTGTCCGTTCCTGCACTGTGAACGGAAATAAAAGCCAAGACAACATTAATAGCCCTGATATTGTAAGTAATTTAAAAGCATTAGATAACTCGTTATTAAAATTAAAAAAGACACAATTAGAAATTGCTTACTTTAAAGAGTGTCTTAATGTTAACATCATACCAAAAGGCTGCGTAGAACGCAATACCCTACAGGGCTGATAAATCAGTCACCATTCCACAAAGAACTGATACAATTATTTGAAAAACAAGGTGCTGATTTACTTAATTTAATGATTAAACATTATTCTGTCTTTGTTTCTGAACTGACTGAAACAGTGTTGGACCTGGATAAACAAGTTACGCACAATGCAGAATTTTTCAGATACAAATATGACTACTCTAGGTCTATCTCCAGCATTGATAAGTATTTACTTAAACTTCAATCTAACAAATCTAAAAAACTGGAGAGAGACATTAAAGCCTATAAGGAAGGCACTGCTTATCCTGTGCCTTCCCCAGCTCAAGCATGGCACTGACCACCCTTAACTAATTCTGTTGTTAAAGCAACGAACTATGTATGTAATGTATGTAATACTTGTCCTCCTGAAGATCTTTTGAACAATGACACTGTAATGTGTGATAACCAGATTGTTAATAATGATGAGTTTAATGACAATTTTGAGGATGTTGAAGCAGAATATCCCACTCTTAGGAGAAGTGAAAGACTTCAAAACACTGGGAACAACAATCATTACACTATCCAGGGTCATAATTGTAATTTTGGGGCGGCTTCTAATACGTCCTCTAATTCTGGGTTTAATGGGGCAAGACCGAAACAACAAAGGAACACACATAAATTTAACACTAGATCTAAAAATTTTCATTAGAGGAGGCAACTGGTTTTAGTGAACTATCAAGTCACCCAGTTTCCCCCTCCTCTGACATCATAGACACCTTTGATGTTAGTACAGACTCGGTGTTAGTTGTTGAACCTGAATTGTTAAGGGTTGATTTAGAGACTTTGGAAGAGAAAATAAAACCTATTATAATGCTCAATGATAAAAATGATTTCAAAGTTTATAATTTTTCTTCTTGTATATTGCCTAATGACCTTGTTGATTTATTGTCTAAGGGGACTACATATGTCCCATACACTAAACTTAATGTTACTTCTGTGATTATGGACCTAAAAAAATTTACTAGGAAGTTGAATTTTCAATACTTAATGGGCAATATCAACAATGTAGGCCCTACTAATAAGTACAGACTACCTAGTACATTTAACCCACCACTTCACCCTATCATACAGACTTTTGAAAATGTATGTGAATTGGATTTGAGATTCCTGGTTAAAACAAAGAAACAGTTATTTAATAACCAGGATGAACTAGAGTTGATTAAATTTGTTCACTCACAAAAAATTAGACTGTGTAAACCTGATAAGGGGGGTGGGATGGTCATCTTCGACATCGATGACTATAATCACAGGATACAAGCTTTACTTGAAGGTGATGCTTATGCCATAAGTTCCAGGTCAGAGGTTAACTCCGCCTATGGCTTAATAAAATCTTGCATTAATGACTTATTTATTGAGGGATACATAGACAGTGAACTTTTAAATTATTTAACTACTTCATTTCCTGTTTACCCTAGTCTTTTTGGAATTCCGAAAATTCACAAAGACTTACATGAACCACCTATGAGACCATTGGTGGATGGTAGAGGCTCACCATTATATGTATGTGCAAAAGTAACAGATGTTTCATTACAGAAAATAGTCATCCAAGAAAAGTAAATTTGCAAAGATTCCTGGGCCTTCCTGAGTGAGATCAATAAATTGAACTTTGACAGTGATAATAACTTTTTAACTGTGGACGTCAAGGATTTGTACACCTGTATACCTCACGATGTTGCCATCGAATGGGTCACTTTGATGATGTACAAATATAAACTCCCAAAAAAAGAAATCTATATAGTTTCTGAATTGTTAGATCTTGTCCTCTCTTACAATTTCTTTATGTTTGAGTCTTTATTTTACAAACAAAAAAGAGGAATAGCCATGGGATCACCGTGTGGAGGTAGCGTAGCTAATTTGGTCATGGCCTTTTGGGAATCTGATTTAGTATTTAAATCTGATTTGTACCAGCAATCAGTTATTTTTTATACTCGGTTCCTTGACGACATTTTCTTGTTAATCAAAGGTGACGACCAAACTGCATCTAACATGGTGAGTTTTTTCAATGAGTCGACTGATTTCCTTGAGTTTACACACACATATGACCATTTAGCCATTCCCTATTTGGACATTATGTTATCTAAAAATTTGGATTTAAATTGTTATGTTTCTAGTATCTACCGTAAGAAAACATACTCCAACTCTTTCCTCCACTTTTCAAGTTGTCACCCATTCCATCAGAAGAAAGCTGTTTTAAAAGGACAATTGGTTAGAGCGGCCCGGATTGTAACTCTCAAAAATGAATTTGATAATGAATGTTTATATTTAAAATCAGCCTTTTTGAAGAGAGATTACCCGGTTGAGCTCATTGACGAGATTATAGCCGAGGTCAACTTAAAAAGAGAAATCAACTATTTTAGGCCTTTATTGGCTATTCATCGTCCTGGTCCTATAGATGACTTAGACAACTTGGAGAGTGGAAGAATTGATTATTCTTTTTTGGAGTCAAAGTGTGCTACTGTGGAGGCCATTGAACTAAGTGACCTGTCAAATAGAGGTTTAAATATGTGCTCTCTCACTGAAATTCAACCTAATACTTCAACTCAATTCCTAAACAGTGTTGTGTCATTCACCACTATATATACTAAATTGAGTTCAGAATGTATTAATATTTTGAATAAAAATTGGAATTTACTGAAAAATAATACTTTTTTAATAAAAAAACTCGGCCACAAACCGAATGTCACCTTTAAGCGTGGACTGAACTTAAAAGATTCTTTGAAATTTCAGCCAGACTCACTGAGAAAATCAATAGGGATGTTCAAGTGTGAGGCATGTAATATGTGCAAACACGTAATGACCAGTAGCACATTTACTTTGGATAAAGTTTTATACAAAATAAATGGCAAATTTAATTGTAATTCTAAGGGGATTATTTACCTGGCTAAATGTGTACTATGCACTGCCTTCTACGTCGGTAAAACCGAGCGTAGGCTCAGAGACAGGATATATGAACACATCTATGCTGTTAACCACCAAAAGACTGAGAACGCACTAGCAAAACATATTTTGAGCTTCCCCGACCATTATTTCAAATTCATGATTATTGATGCATTAAAAATTAATCCTAGAGGAGGACCTTATTCACTAAAGTTGCTTGAACTGGAATTAAAATGGCAAATTAAATTGAACGCAGGTAATTATCCAGGCTTAAATGAAGCTTCATCAATAGGAGTCTTATTAAAATTAAAGAATTTGGCGAGATAATAAGGGCTGATTTAATATTTAATTTAAACTAATATTTTGAATTTATATTATGTAAATTATAAACCAATTGGAGAACAAATCAATATTAAAATTCAGAGTATTTCTGATTTTTGAACTTTTTGGAATTTATTGAAATTTATTCATTTTATATCAATTAAGAATCAGTTCACACACATATATAACATTTATTGATTCTCATTGGGCATTAATATTTAATTTTTGATTTTGGTTAAGTATATATACATGTCAATGGAAGGTTGACTGGTAAACAATTAATTATACATGACAGGTATCTATATATTTAGCTATTATATTGAAGTTTAACATCCACAACTCACAGTATTTAGTTTTTAATATATAAAAAATGTAGGCTTTATATTTGTATTCATATATATAATAATGTATTGATATTATTGAGGTTTTAAACAATTGGTCAAAGTTCTTTGACAGATTTTATTACACAACTGGTTTCAGGTCATAGTGCATCAGTTTTTGTAGTTTTTGTATTTTTTAGTTGATAGGTATATCTTTTTGTTTTGTATACCTTTAAGAAGATGTTGAAGGTTTTTAGTTTTATTAATCTTAATTAATTGAATTATTGTTTAATTTTTGCACCTTTTCTTGTATAAAAAGATAAGTGTTGTATAATGTTTTTTTTTTCTGAGGAAGGCTGCCGTAGTGAGAGCCGAAAAGCGCTTAAATAAATCTGTTCATATACTTGTTCATCTACCTGGTGTTCCTGTGTCGACTACTGTGGATTCTTTTTGTGTTTTTGGCTTCTACATAGGCATGACCACCAGGAGACTTAGTGATAGAGTTAAGGAACACTACCAAGCCATCAGAAGAGTAGATCCAAACAATGCCCTAGCCAAGCATGCAGCACACTGCAAAAAACCCACAAAGTTCACCTTCTTAGTACTTGACAAGGTGTCTAGTTTCAGTGAGGAGTCTAGCACCCCACTAGAGGTCAGAGAACTTAAGTGGCAAATCAGACTGGGGGCTGACAGCTACCCAGGCCTGAATGGCAACCTTAACATTAAGTGTATACTGAAATGGATCAGGTAACCCTCTACTAGCACCTCCCCACAGGTGGCTCATTCCAAGAGAGGACCTCCCCCCCACTGCTTGTCACACGTGACATCACTAACACTACTTATACTATTGTTGGAATGCATCTATGTAAGATTTCTGAAGAAGTTCAACAGCTTTGCAATAAAAGTGCGAACGAAAGCGCTCAAATCTACCTCCTTGGTGTCTGCGTGGCTTTATTTCATTTTTAACAGATCCCCTCCGAAGAAGAAGTAAAAGGGGCTACTGCATCAACGATCTCGTTGTCTACCTTCCAGTCTTAGTTTAGCAGTCCTAGTGTTACCCTCTTTAGCCTATATATATATATATATATATATATATATATATATATATATATATGTCTACCTGACAACGCCGAAAGCTGACAACACCGACGATGAGAACACCGACACCAGATGATCGAAAACTGAGATAACTGACGGATGAAAACCCCGACGCTGAGAACACTGACATGTGAAAAGGCTGTGTAAGTATGCGGTAGTGATGGACGTTAGGGTTAGGGTGCGAGTAAGGTAAGTGTGCGATATTGACGGACTCTAGGGATAGGGGTGGGTTAAGTAAGTTAGGGTTAGGGCGCGGGTTAGGTGAGTGTGCGATAGTGACAGTCTTTAGGGTTAGGGGTGGGTTAAGTGAGTTAGGGTTAGGGCACGGGTTAGGTGAGTGTGCGATAGTGACAGTCTTTAGGGTTAGGGGCGGGATAAGTGAGTTAGGGTTAGGGTGCGGGTTAGGTGAGTGTGCGATAGTGACAGTGTTTAGGGTTAGGGGCGGGTTAAGTGAGTTAGGGTTAGGGCGTGGGTTAGGTGAGTGTGCGATAGTGACAGTCTTTAGGGTTAGGGGTGGGTTAAGTGAGTTAGGGTTAGGGCGTGAGTTAGGTGAGTGTGCGATAGTGATGGACCTTAGGGTTAGGGTTTGGGTTAAGTTTATAGATAGTTGTGTATGTAAGGTTTAGTGTGGGTTTGTAAGGATTTTGGCGTGCTTGTGTTGTGTTTGTGCTTTTTGGACAGGGGAATTATTTTGCTTGTTGATTGTTGGGATTGTGGTGTGTCGGGCATGTGAGGTTTATTTGTGAACTTTCAGGGTTATGTGGTGAAGGTGCAAATTTGCTTGTTGACCAAATGAACTGTCGACCAACTGAGTGTCGATCATATGAACTGTCCATATCAGGTAGACCCATATATATATATATATATATATATATATATATATATATGTGTGTGTGTGTGTGTGTGTGTGTGTGTGTATATATATATATATATATATATATATATATATATATATATATATATATGGGATCCAGACACTCACACCAACCCACAAGAGGGGAAAGCATATTGGACCTGATCATCACCAACATGGGGATTCTATGTTCCATACCAGAGGTATACCCCTCATTGGTAAGATCTGACCATAAATTAATCTCACTGGACATCCATATCCCGTCCCCACCCCCAGCCAAGGAAACCACGGTGAAGAACTTCTCAAAAGCAAACTTCACACTTCCCAAAACCAAGGTGGAATCCTTTAAAGCCCCCGGGCCAGTGGAAAATACAGCCCAAACCACAGAATCCTTTACAAACGCTTTCTATGGACACCTACAGGAATGCATGGATTGTGCTATCCAAATAAAACCAAGACTCATTCCTCCAAAGGCAGGAGACCTGTCTGGTGGACCCTAGCCATAAATAAACTATACAACAGAAGGAGGAAGCGACTACATGATAGAGCAAAATCCCAAAAAGGGAAGGCATCTCTTATCAGTACTAGCAAGAAACTATGATCCCTCATAAAATCATCTAAGCCCAGCTTCGAAAGAAAAATTGCACAATATGCTAAAGATAATCACAAGGCCTTCTTTAGTTATGTCAGGAACCTGGGTGGTAACTCCCAGATATGCTCTGAGTTAGTTCAAAATGACAAAAAATACATTGAACCCACAGACATTGCCAACATCCTGGCAGACAGGTTCAGTGCAAACTTCTCCCCCCCTTCCCCACCAAAAGAGCAAATGTCTATCCGAACAGAGTGTAGCCTCCTTGACATTACAGATGCACAGGTGAGAACTGCCCTCTCCAAAGCAAAAAACACAGCATCAGTGGGACTGGACGGTGTCCCAGGCTGTGTCTTACACGAACTCCAAGAAGAACTGAACCCTCACATAAAGTCACTGTTCAATCTCAGCCTTACTACAGGATATGTACCCAAGGAATGGCGTACAGCAACAGTGGTCCCACTCCACAAAGGTGGTGCCACAACAGACCCCGGAAACTATTGCCCTATAAGCCTGACTAGCCTGGTGTGCAAAGCTATGGAGTGTATCATCATGAAACTCATAAACAAAGACATTGGGAACCTCCAAACACTGGATCCTACCCAATTCGGCTTTGTTAAGGGCAGATCTTGCCTCTTGAACCTTGTTGACTTCTTTGAAACAGTCACCAAGGCCATTAATGAAGGAAAGGTAGTCCACACAGCCTACCTGGACCTCGTAAAAGCCCTCGACACAATACCCCACTCGGGCATCATAAATAAGCTCACCAGCTTAAATATCAACCCCTATATCACAGGATGGGTTGCAAACTGGCTCAGGGATAGAACCCACATGGTCAGACTTGCAGGTGCCATGTCAGACTCTAAACCAGTTACAAGTGGCATCCCACAAGGCTCAGTCCTGGGACCTCTCTTGTTCGGTATATATTTCTCTGAGGTACAGGCTAACATGGGAGGACTATGGCTGACCAAGTTTGCAGATGACTGCAAACTGGGTGCCATAATCGACTCACCAACTGACACAAGCATCCTCCAAAAGGGTCTCACAGAGATGGATAACTGGTGCCAGAGCCATGGCCTAAAGCTAAATGCCAAAAAGTGCATAGTCATCCCCTTTGGGAAAAACAAAGTGCCCACAAATTACCACATAGGTGATAATCCATTAAGTACGGAAGAAGTAATTAGGGATTTGGGGACTCAAGTAGATAGCAATCTCTCCTTTGACAATCGCGTTGTCAAAGTGGTTAGAAAGACCTTCTATATAGCCCACCTTATCACAAAAGGGTTCACATCTAGATCAAGAGAGGTCATTGTACCCCTCTACTCATCACTCATCAGGCCCATAATTGAATACAATGCCCCATTTGGGATGTACCTTACCTGACACCTGCAGCAACTGGAAAGACCCCAAAAGTACCTCACCAAGAGAATCAAGGGACTCAAACAGATGCCCTACGCAGTTAGGTTAAAGAAACTCCAGCTCTACTCAGTTGCTTACCGCCTACTCAGGGGCGATCTGTGCCTGACATATACAGCCATGTCCAATCCAGAATTAATGGACACGCTCCACCTCAGGAAATCCAAATCCCTTAGAGCTACACGCTCCAGGGACTTAAACCTCAGCACAGAAATAAATAGGACATGCTGGAGGGACAGATTCATATCCCAGATGCTCCCCTCACTCTGGAACAAAATCCCAATCCATGTTAGGCAGTGTCCCTCAATGACCCTCTTCAAGGGAAATCTTAACGAGTGGATGGGAAATCATAGGTTTACCCCTGGGATCTCTTCTGTAACCTACTATACAGAGGCACAGTCAACTAATCTAAAAGGGTGGTGAAAGCCAAACACACTCTGGCTAGGCTTATAAATGCCCTAGGACAGATAGCCTAGTATCAACCTATGAACCAAAGAACCTATATGTCTAAATCACAAAACATGGAGCACACACACACACACACACACACACGAAAGCGCTTAACATCGACAAGCACTTCCATGTATGTGTGCCTGTTTCATATTCGTAGATCGGACTACAGTGTGGGTAAGAGAAAATTCCCTTTTCCCCACTGTAGTGAGATCTTGGAGTGAGAATAATAAAGTAGGGGGGGGTGTGGAGGGTACAATGCAGATTTTTTTTTTGAACTACACATACACGGTAGCGCTTTTCAATGTTAAATGCTTTCGTGTATGTGTGTTTGATGTTTTGTGATTTGGACATATGCTAGTCGAGCATGTGTCCTAGACCTATATATATATATATATATATATATATATATATATATATATATATATATATATATATATATATATATATATATATATATACACAATTAGTAATTAGGATAAATGACAGGGCCTTTATGAGGATAGCAGAAGGGAGGTAAATGTAGTGAGCACATTGTAAATCAAAGTGAGTTAGTAGAAGTATTTTTATCATCTATTATAAAACATAACCACACAAAAACTGAAAGTAACAAAAATTAATTTATATAACTAAAAGGATATACAGTAAAACACAAAAGACATGAAAGTCAGAACAAAAACAAAGATCCAAAGAAAGTTAAAAAAACATACATTTGGACACCTCAAAATAAAAAAAATGGAAAGAGTACGAACTTGAAAGCAGGACTGCAGAGTTAGAGTACTGAGGTCGAGAAAGCTTTGTGACCGAAGAAAGATTTTTGGTGAGAATCAGTCAGATAATTTGCTTTAAAACTGAAGGATTTTAGCTTAAATAGGCAGATTTCTACCTTGAGATGGGAGGACTGTCATATACATAGGTATGCAGACGGAATTAAAAACATTTTTCTACCAGTTTTTGCTCAGTTGCTTAATTTTCAACCAAGAGTTCCCTTTATGAGTATGGTGTGGTACCGTCCCACTTTGTCTAATATCCAAAAGAGTGCTCTGGATGCAGAAACAACATCTGGCAAAATGCAGTGGCAAGGACATCCATTAAGGATGATAATCCCCTGGGAAGGATAGATTCCAAGGGGGAATTTTTAAATTTACTTAAGAGAGATGCAGCTAATTCGGGGATACTTCCAACATCTTTTTTTAAGGCTAGAGTGGTCTTGCTTCCTAAAAGCTCTAAAGATATTCTGTGTCCAGGGGGTTTCAGGCCTATTTCTTTAAAGAATATTGATGCCAAAATCCTAGCCTCTATATTAGCCATATGGTTAGTTGCTATACTCCCCTTTATTATACAGGTTGATTAGAAAGGTTTGTGGAAGGCAAATCAACTCAAGAGAGTTGGTGGCAATTGAGGGAATTTATTACATAGCCAGATACTGAACAATGAGACCGTGCATGAATTATCTTTTTTTTATATTAAAAAGGCATTTGATGTGGTGGAGTGTTCTTTTTTATTTAATTTGTTGGAAGTTTAGGTTGTGGTCCCAAATTTTTAGGTTGGATCAAGGCTTTATATACATTGCCTGCAATTCATCCATCTCCCTAGCAGTGGAGAGCCTAAAAGTTGAAACGGGGACTTGACAAGGCTATCCCCTCTTGCCTGGTCTTTTTTAAATAGTTATAGAACAGCTCAGAAAGACTTTTTTGATCTCTGCCATGCTGCTTTTTGCAGATTACAGACTGCCCGTAGTTTAACATGTGATCTGACAAATTTTGGAATACTTCAAGACTATCTCGAGGTTGGAGTGTAATTGGAATCAAACCTTTCAAGCAAGTTAGGAAACATGGTCAGACTGGGGAACATTTAATTCAGAGAAGACGCCAGTTAAAGTTGTCACAGGTTCATACAGTGGAGTCTGCTAATCATCTAGTACATGGTAATTACTCATATTTATTTTCTCTGATTTCCAATTTATTTTCCGGATGGTTCTTGAAAGCAAGTACCCTGATATGTAGAATTAATCTTGTTCATATAATGATCATCTGCAGAGTCCTGTACCTCTTCAGCTTCGTGCCACTGAATGAGGCTGATAGATATCGAAATTCCAATCTGTTTGCCATGGATTTGTTTGGAATAACAAAAGGAATGGAATCTATAGGATCATCTGTTTCTCTCAAGATGTAGGGGAGGCTGTTTGCCATGGATTTGTTTGGAATAACAATTTATTTTATTTATTTATTTAACATTTGTTTACCAGGAAAGTCAGACTTGGAACGAAGCCAATTTTCAGTGGAGGCCCAGGGAGAAACACTGCAAATGCATGTCTTTGTAATGTGGGAAGAAACAAGAGTACCCAAAGAAAACCCACACTAACACAGGGAGGACATGCAGACTCCACACAGAAGGCACCCCAGCCAAGAATTGAACTGGAGAACCTCTTGCTGTGTGGCAACAATGCTACTGCTGCCCACTGCGCCATCCAAAAAGGCTGGCCAACTAGCCAACAAAAGGAATGGAATCTGTAAGGATCGTCTGCTTCCGTCAAGATGTAGGGGAGGTTGGGGAGTGCTGGACTTCAGCTTGTAGTTGTTGGCATCAGGGCCTCATTTTTTCCTTTCAGAGGAGGCAAAAGGTTTAAGTTACAGGGGTGGAGTTAAATGGCTAGAGGATAAATGGAAACTCCTAGCTAAATTGAACAACTATTCTGAGAACATGGAAATTTGGAGCACTTGCTCAGGAGGGGCTTTGAAACAATGTTCATATCCAAATTCAAGGGGAAGCTTTGGACTGGAAGGATTGGTAAAACAGGCCAATAATAAAAATGATGGAGCTTTTTTGTTTATAAGACAGGCCAGAACGTGATCCCAATTTTTCCTTGTGAGTCAGTTTAGTCAGATTTATGGTTTTGATTAAACAAATTGATATTTGCAGTACAGAGCAGTGTACTGGGAGTATGAAGGTGAGTGCTCACGTAGAACCTGCACTCTCATATTTCCTCCTCAGGAGGATGCCCTGCATGTTTCACTAATGCAAAGCTTTCCACTAGTGTATGGAACCTACACTCTCACATTCCTTGTTCAGGTGGATATCCTGCACGTTTCACTGATGCAGAGCTATGCACTGGGTGTATGAAGGTGAGTGCCCTTGTAGAACCTGCACTCTCACATTCATTGCTCAGGTGGATGTGATGGAGAGCTGTGCATTGAATGTATGAAAGTGATTGTCCTAGTAGAACCTGCGCTCTCATATTCCTTCCTCAGGTGGATGTCCTGCATGTTTCACTGATACAGAACTGTGCATTGGGTGTATGAAGGTAAGTGCCCTAGTAGAACCTGCAGTCTCACATTCATTGCTCAGGTGGATGTGATGCAGAGCTCTGCACTGGGTGTATGAAAATGAGTGCCATAGTAAAACCTGCACTCTCACATTACTTCCCCAAGTGGACATCCTGCATGTTTCACTGATGCAGAACTGTGCATTGGGTGTATGAAGTTGAGTGATCTAGTAGAACCTGCACTCTCACATTCATTGCTCAGGTGGACATCCTGCACGTTTCACTGATGCAGAACTGTGCATTGGGTGTATGAAGCTGAGTGCCCTAGTAGAACCTGCACTGTCACATTCCTTCCTCAGGTGGATATCCTGCACCTTTCACTGATGCAGAGCTGTGCATTGGGTGTATGAAGCTGAGTGTCCTAGTAGTACCTGCACACTCACATTCCTCCCTCAGGTGGATGTGATGGAGAGCTTTGCATTGAATGTATGAAAGTGATTGTCCTAGCAGAACCTGCACTGTCATATCCCTTCCTCAGGTGGATGTTTCAATGATGCAGAGCTGTGCTTTGGGTATATGAACGTGAGTGCCCTAGTAGAACCTGCAGTCTCACATTACTTCCCCAAGTGGACTCTCACATTCATTGCTCAGGTGGACATCCTGCACGTTTCACTGATGCAGAGCTGTGCAGTGGGTGTATGAAGTTGAGTGCCCTAGTAAAACCTGCACTCTCACATTCCTTACTCAGGTGGATGTGATGCAGAGCTCTGCACTGGGTGTATGAAAGTGAGTGCCATAGTAGAACATGCACTCTCACATTCCTTCCCCAGGTGGATGTCCTACATGTTTCACTCATGCAGAGCTGTGCACTGGATGTATGAAGGTGAGTCTCCTAGTAAAACCTGCAGTCTGACATTCCTTCCTCACGTGGATGTGGGGCAGAGTTGTGCATTTGGTGTATGATGGTGATTGCCCTAGTAGAACCTGCACTCTCATATTCCTTCCTCATGTAGATGTCCTTCACATTTCACTGATGCAGAGTTGTGCATTGGGTGTATAAAGGTGAGTGCCCTAGTATTAATTACATTTTGACATTCCTTCCTCAGGTCGATGTCCTGCAAATTTCACTAATGCAGAGCTGTACACTGGTGTATGAAGGTGAGTGCTCTAGCAGAACCTGCACTATCACATTCCTTGCTCAGGTGAAGGTCCTGCATGTTTCAGTGATGCAGAGCTGTGCATTGGGTGTATGAAAGTGATTGCCCTAGTAGAACCTGCACTCTCACATTCATTGCTCAGGTGGACATCCTGCACGTTTCACTGATGCAGAACTGTGCATTGGGTGTATGAAGGTGAGTGCCCTAGTAGAGTCTGCACTCTCACATTCCTTCCCCAGGTGGATGACCAGCACATTTTGTTTAGATGGAGCTATTCACTACCTGCATGAGGACACATGCCTGGGTGAGCCTGCTCTCCCACATTCCACCTGCATGCACTTTTCTCTGAAGCAGAGCACTTTGGTGTGTCAGGTCAGTGCCCTGTGTAAACCTGGTCTCCTATATTCCTTCTTCAGGCAGTAGTTCTACATATTTCACTGATTTAGAGCTGTTCACTGGGATGTATGAGGATGCATATGCCCAGGTGAACCTGCTCATCCTCATTCCTTCCCCAGGCAGGCATCCTACATGTTTCACTTACACAGAACTGACCAATGGGGTGTATGAGGGTGCATGCGCTTTTAAACCTGATTACCACATTCCCTTCTTTAATTTGGCATCCTGCACATTTCACTGATTCACAGCTGCTCATTGGATATATGAAGGTGTCACTTACTGGAACCATTGGTAAACATAACAGCTTAAGTAAACATTCTTCTAGTGAGATGTAAATGGTGTTCATCGTGGCTGTCTTAAGAAATGGAAAACATTTCACTCCAAAAGGATATACAGGGGCAAGACCCAAAATTATCTCCCAAGGTCACCATTATTCATAGGAAAGGCATTTTTTTCTTTCTTTCTTTACTTTTTTTCTTTACACAAAATAATCAGTTATACTTCTTCTTTTTGGCAGCAGCTTCAGAATGGGACCCCCCCCCCCATTTTAAAGACTGCCCTCAAATTACTTAAAATAAAAAACGCTTCCATTAGACAGGTATGTAGCATGAGGCATATACAAGACATACATCATGAACTGTAGCATCATCCATAACCATGGTCTCAGCACTGTGGAGTGGCATTAGGAAAGCAACATTGTCATATAAACATGACACAATATATACTATGATCTTAAAACTGTGGCATGGCATTAGGAAAGCAACAGAGTCATATAAACTTGACAAAAAATATACTATGATCCTAAAACAGTGGCATGGCATTAGGAAAGCAACAGAGTCATATAAACTTGACAAAAAAATATACTATGATCCTAAAACTGTGGCATGGCATTAGGAAAGCAACAGTATCATATAAACGTGACACAAAATATACTACAATCCTACCACTGTGGCATTGCCATAGGAAAGCAACACTGTCATATAAACAAGACATAAAATATACTATGATCCTTCCACTGTGGCATGGCATTAGGAAAGAAACAGTGTCATATAAATGTAATACAATACATACTATGATCGCACCACTATAGCATGGCATTAGGAAAGTAACACTGTCATATAAATGTGACAAAAAATATAACATGATCCTACCACTGTGGCATGGCATTAGAAAAGCAACACTGTCATATAAACATAACACAAAATATACTATGATCCTACCACTATGGCATGGCATTAGGAAAGACCCAGAGTCATATAAACATGACACAATATATACTATGATCCTAAAACTGTGGCATGGCATAAGAAAAGTCACAGTATCATATAAACATGACACAAAATATACTATGATCATAACACTGTGGCATGGCATTAGGAAAACAACACTGTCATATAAATGTAACACAAAATATACTATGATTCTACCACTGTGGCATGACATTAGGAAAGCAACACTGTCATATAAACGTGACACAAAATATATTATGATCCTACCACTGTGGCATGGCATTAGGAAAGCAACAGTATCATATAAACATAACACAATACATACTATGATCCTACCACAGTGGCATGGCATTAGGAAAGCAACACTGTCATATAAATGTAGCACAAAATATACTATGATCATACCACTGTGGCATGTCATTAGGAAAGCAACATTGTCATATAAACATGACACAATATATACTATGATCCTAAAACTGTGGCATGGCATTAGGAAAGCAACAGAGTCATATAAACTTGACAAAAAATATACTATGATCCTAAAACAGTGGCATGGCATTAGGAAAGCAACAGAGTCATATAAACTTAACAAAAAATATACTATGATCCTAAAACTGTGGCATGGCATTAGGAAAGCAACAGTATCATATAAACGTGACACAAAATATACTACGATCCTACCACTGTGGCATTGCCATAGGAAAGCAACACTGTCATATAAACATGACATAAAATATACTATGATCCTTCCACTGTGGCATGGCATTAGGAAAGAAACAGTGTCATATTAATGTAACACAATACATACTATGATCGCACCACTGTAGCATGGCATTAGGAAAGTAACACTGTCATATAAATGTGACAAAAAATATAAAATGATCCTACCACTGTGGCATGGCATTAGAAAAGCAACACTGTCATATAAACATAACACAAAATATACTATGATCCTACCACTATGGCATGGCATTAGGAAAGACCCAGAGTCATATAAACATGACACAAAATATACTATGATCATAACACTGTGGCATGGCATTAGGAAAACAATACTGTCATATAAACGTAACACAAAATATACTATGATCCTACCACTGTGGCATGACATTAGGAAAGTAACACTGTCATATAAATGTGACACAAAATATACTATGATCCTACCACTGTGGCATGGCATTAGGAAAGCAACAGTGTCATATAAACATAACACAATACATACTATGATCCCACCACTGTAGCATGGCATTAGGAAAGTAACACTGTCATATAAACGTGACACAAAATATACTATGATCATACCACTGTGATATGGCATTAGGAAACCAACAGTGTCATACAATTGTGACACAAAATATATCATGATCCTAAAACTGTGGCATGGCATAAGGAAAGCAACAGTGTCATATAAACATGACACAAAATATACTATGATCCTACCACAGTGGCATGGCATTAGGAAAGCAACACTGTCATATAAATGTAGCACAAAATATACTATGATCATACCACTGTGGCATGGCATTAGGAAAGAACAGTGTCATATAAACGTGACACAAAATATAATATAATCCTAAAACTGTGGCATGGCATTACTAAAGCAACAGTGTCATATAAACATGACACAAAATATACTATGATCCTGCCACTGTGGTATGGCATTAGGAAAGCAACACTGTCATTTAAACATAACACAAAATATACTATGGTCCTACCACTGTGGCAGGGCATTATGAAAGCAACAGTGTCATATAAATGTGGCACAAAACATACTATGATCCTACCACTGTGGCATGGCATTAGGAAAGAAACAGTGTCATATAAATGTGACACAAAATATACTATGATCCTACCACTGTGGCATGGCATTAGGAAAGCAACACTGTCATATAAACGTGACATAAAATATAGCATGATCCTACCACTGTGGCATGGCATTAGGAAAGCAACACTTTCATATACGTAACACAAAATATACTATGATCCTACCACTTTGGGATTAGGAAAGCAACAGTGTCATATAAACATGACACAAAATTTACTATGATCCTATCACAGTGGCATGGCATTAGGAAAGCAACACTGTCATAGAAACGTAATTGGGCAGCGCAGTGGTGCAGCGGTTAACATTGTCGCCTCACAGCACTGGTTTGATTCTCGGCTGGGGTGCCTTCTGTGTGGAGTTTGCATGTTCTCCCTGTGTTCCCGTGGGTTTCTTCCGGGTACTCCGGTTTCCTCCCACATTCAAAAGACATGCATCTGGAGCATTTCTCCCCAGGCCTCCGCTGAAAACAGGCTCTGTGGAACCTAGTCGGAATTTCCCGGTCAACAAATGATAAATAAAAATAAATAAATAAAATTAGGAAAGCAACAGTGTCAAATAAACGTGACACAAAATATACTATGATCCTACCACAGTGGAATGGCATTAGGAAAGCAACACTGTCATATAAATGTAACAAAAAATATACTATGATCATACCACTGTGGCATGGCATTAGGAAAGCAACAGTGTCATATAAATGTGACACAAAATATACTATGATCCTAAAACTGTGGCATGGCATTAGTAAAGCAACAGTGTCATATAAACATGACACAAAATATAATATGATCCTGCCACTGTGGTATGGCATTAGGAAAGCAACAGTGTCGTATAAATATGACTCAAAATATGCTATGATCCTACCACTGCGGCACGGCATTAGGAAAGCAAAAGTGTCATATAAATGGGGCATAAAATATACTATGATCCTACCACTGTGGCATGGCATTAGGAAAGCAACAGTGTCATATAAATGTGACACAAAATATGCTATGATCCTAAACCTGTGGCATGGCATTAGTAAAGCAACAGTGTCATATAAACATGACACAGTACATACTATGATCCCACCTCTGTAGCATGGCATTAGGAAAGTAACACTGTCATATAAACGTGACACAAAATATACTATGATCATACCACTGTGGCATGGCATTAGGAAAGCAACAGTGTCATACAATCGTGACACAAAATATATTATGATCCTAAAACTGTGGCATGGCATAAGGAAAGTAACAGTGTCATATAAACATGACACAAAATATACTATGATCCTACCACAGTGGCATGGCATTATGAAAGCAACACTGCCGTATAAATGTAACACAAAATATACTATGATCATACCACTGTGGCATGGCATTAGGAAAGCAACAGTGACATATAAACGTGACACAAAATATACTATGATCCTAAAACTGTGGCATGGCATTAGTAAAGCAACAGTGTCATATAAACATGACACAAAATATACTATGATCCTGCCACTGTGGTATGGCATTAGGAAAGCAACACTGTCATATAAACGTAACACGAAATATACTATGATCCTACCACTGTGGTAGGGCATTAGGAAAGCAACAGTGTCATATAAATGTGGCATAAAATATACTATGATCCTACCACTGTGGTATGGCATTAGGAAAGCAACACTGTCATATAAACGTAACACAAAATATACTATGATCCTACCACTTTGGCATGGCATTAGGAAAGACCCAGAGTCATATAAACGTGACTCAAAATATACTGTGATCCTAAAATTGTGGCATGGCATTAGGAAAGCAACAGTGTCATATAAACGTGACATAAAATATACTATGATCCTAAAACTGTGGCATGGCATTAGGAAAGCAACAGTGTCATATAAGCATAACACAATACATACTATGATCCCACCACTGTAGCAATAATTGGGGCATAAAATATACTATGATCCTACCACTGTGGCATGGCATTAGGAAAGCAACAGTGTCATATAAATGTGACACAAAATATACTATGATCCTAATCCTGTGGCATGGCATTAGTAAAGCAACAGTGTCATATAAACATAACACAGTACATACTATGATCCCACCACTGTAGCATGGCATTAGGAAAGTAACACTGTCATGCAAACGTGACACAAAATATACCATGATCCTACCACTTTGGCATGGCAATAGGAAAGCAACAGAGTCATATAAACGTGACGCAAAATATACTATGATCCTACCACTGTGGCATGGCATTAGGAAAGAAACACTGACATATAAATGTAAAAAAAATATATACTATGATCCTACCACTTTGGTATGGCATTAGGAAAGCAACAGAGAAATATAAACGTGACCCAAAATATACTATGATCCTACCACTTTGGCATGGCATTAGGAAAGCAACAGAGTCATATAAACGTCACCCTAAATATACTATGATCCTAAAACATTGGCATGGCATAAGGAAAGCAACAGTGTCATATAAACATGACACAAAATGTACTATGATCCTACCACAGTGGCATGGCATTAGGAAAGCAACACTGTCATATAAACGTAACACAAAATATACTATGATCATACCACTGTGGCATGGCATTAGGAAAGCAACACTGTCATATAAACATAACACAAAATATACTATGATCCTACCACTGTGGCACAGCATTAGGAAAGCAACAGTGTCATATAAATGTGGCACAAAATATACTATGGTCCTACCACTGTGGCATGGCATTAAAAAAGAAACAGTTCATATAAACATGACACAAAATATACTATGATCCTTCCACTGTGGCATGGCATTAGGAAAGCAACACTGTCATATAAATGTAACAGAATACATACTATGATTGCACCACTGCAGCATGGCATTAGGAAAGTAACACTGTCATATAAATGTGAAAAAAAATATATAACATGATCCTGCCACTGTGGCATGGCATTAGGAAAGAAACACTGTCATATAAACATAACACAAAATATACTATGATCCTACCACTTTGGCATGGCATTAGGAAAGACTCAGAGTCATATAAACGTGACACAAAATATACTATGATCCTAAAATTGTGGCATGGCATTAGGAAAGCAACACTGTCATAGAAACGTAACACAAAATATACTATGGTCCTACCACTGTGGCATGGCATTAGGAAAGCAACACTTTCATATAAATGTCACACAAAATATACTATGATCCTACCACTTTGACATGGCATTAGGAAAGCAACAGAGTCATATAAACGTGACCCTAAATATTCTATGATCCTAAAACGTTGGCATGGCATAAGGAAAGCAACAGTGTCATATAAACATGACACAAAATATACTATGATCCTACCACTGTGGCATGGCATTCGGAAAGCAACACTGTCATATAAATGTGACAAAAAATATACTATGATCCTACCACTGTGGCATGGCATTAGGAAAGCAACACTGTCATATAAACGTAACACAAAATATACTATGATCCTACCACTGTGGCACAGCATTAGGAAAGCAACAGTGTCATATAAACGTAACACAAAACATACTATGATCATACCACTGTTGCATGACATTAGGAAAGCAGCACTGTCATATAAATGTAACACAAAATATACTAGGATCCTACCACTGTGGCACGGCATTAGGAAAGCAACAGTGTCATATAAATGTGGCACAAAATATACTATGGTCCTACCACTGTGGCATGGCATTAAAAAGAAACAGTGTCATATAAACATGACACAAAATATACTATGATCCTTCCACTGTGGCATGGCATTAGGAAAGCAACACTGTCATATAAACATAACACAAAATATACTATGTTCCTAGCACTGTGGCATGGCATTAGGAAACCAACACTTTCATATAAATGTAACACAATACATACTATGATCGCACCACTGCAGCATGGCATTAGGAAAGTAACAATGTCATATAAATGTGAAAAAAAATATAACATGATCCTACCACTGTGGCATGGCATTAGGAAAGAAACACTGTCATATAAACATAACACAAAATATACTATGATCCTACCACTTTGGCATGGCATTAGGAAAGACCCAGAGTCATATAAACATGACACAAAATATACTATGAACCTAAAACTGTGGCATGGCATAAGGAAAGCAACAGTGTCATATAAACATGACACAAAATATACTATGATCATACCACTGTGGCATTGCCATAGGAAAGCAACACTGTCATATAAACATGACACAAAATATACTATGATCCTACCACTGTGGCATGGCATTAGGAAAACAACAGTGTCATATAAACATAACACAAAACATACTATGATCATACCACTGTGGCATGGCATTAGGAAAGCAACAGTGTCATATAAACGTGACATAAAATATACTATGATCCTACCACTGTGGCATTGCCATAGGAAAGCAACACTGTCATATAAACATGACACAAAATATACTATGATCCTACCACTGTGGCATGGCATTAGGAAAGCAACACTGTCATATAAACGTAACACAAAATATACTATGATCCAACTACTGTGGCATGGCATTAGGAAAGCAACAGTGTCATATAAACGTAACACAATATATACTATGATCCCACCACTGTAGCATGGCATTAGGAAAGTAACACTGTCATATAAACGTGACACAAAATATACTATGATCATACCACTGTGGCATGGCATTAGGAAAGCAACAGTGTCATATAAACATGACACAAAATATACTATGATCATACCACTGTGGGATGGCATTAGGAAAGCAACAGTGTCATACAATCGTGACACAAAATATATTGTGAACCTAAAACTGTAGCATGTCATAAGGAAAGCAACAGTGTCATATAAACCTAACACAAAATATACTATGATCATACCACTGTGGCATGGCATTAGGAAAGCAACAGTGTCATATAAACGTAACACAAAATAGACTATGATCCCACCACTGTGGCATGGCATTAGGAAAGCAACACTGTCATATAAACGTAACACAAAATGTGTAGCATGGCATTAGGGAATTGTAGGGTTTCTGTCTTTACAAGACTGGAGAAGTTTTTGACCGCAACTGAGCTGGAAATATAAGTATCTTGATTTTTTTGATTATTTTTACAGATTACTGTTTTTAAAATTTAATATATATAAAGCACTTTGTCTATTCAGTATCTTCACAAATCCTTATCTGTTTAAAAACTTTCATTTGTCTCTGTAGTGCTTGCTGTGTCTGTAGGCTATTGTGTAAACTGAAACATTTCCTCTGTGTAATTATCTTTTGGCTAGTGGGGGCTGGTTCTTTTGTGTTCTTGTAAAAAAAAAAAAAGAAGAAGCTATTCTGGTTTTTAAGCCCTTACTTGGATAGGGTTTCTGTCTTTACAAGACTGGAGAAGTTGTTGACCGCAACTGAGCTGGAAATATAAGTATCTTGATTTTTTTGATTATTTTTACAGATTACTGTTTTTAAAATTTAATATATATAAAGCACTTTGTCTAGTATCTTCACAAATCCTTATCTGTTTAAAAACTTTCATTTGTCTCTGTAGTGCTTGCTGTGTCTGTAGGCTATTGTGTAAACTGAAACATTTCCTCTGTGTAATTATCTTTTGGCTAGTGGGGGCTGGTTCTTTTGTGTTCTTGTAAAAAAAAAAAAAAAGCTATTCTGGTTTTTAAGCCCTAACTTGGATAGGGTTTCTGTCTTTACAAGACTGGAGAAGTTGTTGACCGCAACTGAGCTGGAAATATAAGTATCTTGATTTTTTTGATTATTTTTACAGATTACTGTTTTTAAAATTTAATATATATAAAGCACTTTGTCTATTCAGTATCTTCACAAATCCTTATCTGTTTAAAAACTTTCATTTGTCTCTGTAGTGCTTGCTGTGTCTGTAGGCTATTTTGTCCCACCCTCCCTCCCTGTTGGTGTCTTACTCTTATACTTGGTGGCTTTGCAGTTGCCTGCCCCTACTGTGACACACCTCCCAGTCTAGTGTCATTAGCTCATTCTGCTTAATACAGAGAGAACATTTGATAAGGCCTTCTGTTCCTCCTTTTTCCCTTTCAAAAAGTAAAACAAAACTTTTTCTTTTTTTTTCTCTTTCGCCTGAACCTTCTTGTGTCCTGACTGTCCTTCTCAAACATTTTGGAAATATACAGTATATTTCAGAGCATTTGTTATAACTGTATTTGCTATAACTGATTTAAGTATTTTTTTCTGGCTTTTTGATTATTTACTGCTTAGCGACTGCATTTTCGCCTGTTTATACAGCTCTGCATTCTATTTAAACTGTTTTTGTGTTGATTAACTGTTTTGCACTTTTAAAAAGTTATTTGTTGCTTAATTTTACCTGTAGTGCTAACACACTCAAGTGCGCTAGCCGTTTAAAAGCATTTACTGTCTGTTTTTCCTCTGTTTTCTGCAAAAAAGAAAAAAAAAAACAAAAAAAAAAAAAAAATCTTGTTTTCCCGCCTTACTGAACTAGAATAGTCCAGTCTTCAGAGTTTGCTGATCTCTGGGCTTTGTCTTGGTTCCTGTGCTATTCCATATCCTTATTTGGATAAAAGGAAGCGTCTTTGTTCACCAGTGGGAGTGGGGAGCACTGAGCAGCCTATTTGTCCCTAGAGGAGTGGTTCCAGCCAGAAACTTGTAGTCTATTGGCCATTTTGGGTCAATTCCTAGCTCTTTTCATCCCCTGTAATAAAGCCCGCTTTAGCGGCTTGCTTGTATTCAACTCAGCACCGCTCCTCGTGGTGTCCTGCAGAGTTCTACAAGCAGCAGAGAGCAAAAGAGTGACTTTTCCTGATTTAAGTATTTTTTCTGGCTTTTGATTATTTACTGCTTAGCGACTGCATTTTCGCCTGTTTATACAGCTCTGCAATCTATTTAAACTGTTTTAGTGTTGATTAACTGTTTTGCACTTTTAAAAAGTTATTTGTTGCTTAATTTTACCTGTAGGCTAACACACTCAAGTCGCTAGCTTTTAAAAGCATTTATAGCATTTACTGTCTGTTTTTCCTCTGTTTTCTGCAAAAGAAAAACAAACAAAAAAAAAATCTTGTTTTCCCGCCTTACTGAACTAGAATAGTCCAGTCTTCAGAGTTTGCTGATCTCTGGGCTTTGTCTTGGTTCCTGTGCTATTCCATATCCTTATTTGGATAAAAGGAAGCGTCTTTGTTCCCCAGTGGGAGTGGGGAGCACTGAGCAGCCTATTTGTCCCTAGAGGAGTGGTTCCAGCCAGAAACTTGTAGTCTATTGGCCATTTTGGGTCAATTCCTAGCTCTTTTCAGCCCCCTGTAATAAGGCCCGCTTTAGCGTGCTTTTTCGCTTGTATTCAACTCAGCACCGCTCCTCGTCGTGTCCTGCAGAGTTCTACAAGCAGCAGAGAGCAAAAGAGTGACTTTTTCCTGATTTAAGTTTTTTTTTCTGGCTTTTTGATTATTTACTGTTTAGCGACTGCATTTTCGCCTGTTTATACAGCTCTGCATTTTAAACTGTTTTTGTGTTGATTAACTGTTTTGCACTTTTAAAAAGTTATTTGTTGCTTAATTTTACCTGTAGGCTAACAAACTCAAGTGCGCTAGCCGTTTAAAAGCATTTATAGCATTTGCTGTCTGTTTTTTCTCTGTTTTCTGCAAAAAAGACAAAAACAAAAAAAATAATCTTGTTTTCCCGCCTTACGGAACTAGAATAGTCCAGTCTTCAGAGTTTGCTGATCTCTGGGCTTTGTCTTGGTTCCTGTGCTATTCCATATCCTTATTTGGATAAAAGGAAGCGTCTTTGTTCACCAGTGGGAGTGGGGAGCACTGAGCAGCCTATTTGTCCCTAGAGGAGTGGTTCCAGCCAGAAACTTGTAGTCTATTGGCCATTTTGGGTCAATTCCTAGCTCTTTTCAGCCCCCTGTAATAAAGCCCGCTTTAGCGTGCTTTTGCATGATTTAGCGTGGAGTTGCCCATAGAGCACCATCGGGCAGCGCCGGTTAAACAAGGTTAAACTATTTCTGGCTCCGTAAAGTCGGCTCTTCAATTTTTCCATTAGAACTTCTCTACTTACAATCTAAACAGTCTATTCTCTATCTCAAAAGCTCAGCACTTGCTCCTAAAGCATTTTTATATAGGTAAAGTACTTATATACTAAACAAAGTACTACATTAGCCTAGAATCCCCTTGAGTACCCATTTCCCTATAGGTCCCTTCTGACTCAGTTACACAGCAAACTTTTTCACTTTTTCTAGCATGTCGAAGGGTCAGTTGCTAGCATCCTCTCCTGTTCAGCTGGTGAATCTGGGCATCTTGAGGCAATGTTACAATTGCCTCATGTACACAGACAACCCACTCCTTCTCCCACAAAACACAAATACATGTGAGGGATGCAACTATATAGCCAAACTGGAGGCTGAGCTCTCTCAACTCAGGACTGGCAAGACCAGACAGGAGGAGAAGGAAACCACGCACCACAAACCCAGTTTCACATAGAACTATCACAACTGCAAAACAAACACATAAACACACAAAGACATACTCGGAGGCACTGATCAAAAATCTACTAAAACTACAGAGGCCTCCAAAGCAGACACCCAAGCAACTGCCACCTCAAGACATAAGACATGCAACACATAGTTCTCAAAGTCAGTGTGCTAAACAGTCACAGCCCTTAAGGCCAAACACAATGCCAGACACATTTGTTATAGGTGACTCCATAGTCAGACACACTGACGTCCCACTCACCAGACTGAACAAGGAAAAGATCACAGTAAGCTGCCTGTCAGGCGCTAGAATCCGCCACATAACACAAGCACTCAGGTCACTCCACAGCAAGTACAAGTATGACTCAGTCATTGTCCATGCTGGTGTGAACGACCTGAGATGTACCTCCCTGGACTACATGAAAAGAGACATAGAGGAACTCTCAGATTATGTAGCCCAGGCCGGTATGACCCTGACCCTGAGCAGTATCCTACCTTCACCAAGAATGATGCCACAATACAGAGACAAAATGATCAGCTTTAATAATTGGCTTAATTACTGGTGTCATTCTAAGGGGATCCAATGTCTGTTTGCCTGGGATGACATGCTTGACAAGCCACGCTGCTTCGCAAGGGACGGCTTGCACCTGTCACCCCTGGGCTTCCAGATATTGGCAAAGGCTCTTGCCACACCCATAGTGCCTTTTTAGGCAAGGCTCAAATGATAAACCTACCACCCTAGAAAACAAAAATGGAGAAAAACTAAGGGTAATACTGCTCAATGCCAGAAGTCTAAACCTCAAGATGCACGCCCTTGAAGCCCTCCTCAGTATGGAGAACATCGATGTCTGTGCTGTGACTGAAACCTGGTTCAAGGCTCCTGAGAGCACCCCAGCACTATCAGGTTATACCTCATATCATGCGTTCCGGCCCCAAAATCCGGACGAACCACAAAAGGAGGAGTATCCATATTCATAAAGGATGCCCACACCTCCAGGTTAGTGGCAATGCACGAAGCATCGGAGACCATCCAGGTGCAATTAACCATAGGTAAAACTGCCCTACAGTTTGTAGCATGCTACAGACCACCCTCTCAAACTCAGGAAACCCACACAGCCTTCCTGAAGACACTGGAGAGTATGAATGTCTCTCCAAACACCATCATATTGGGTGACTTCAACTACCCAAACATAGACTGGGAACATTACTCAAGCCCCAACACCTAGCCCAAAGGTTCCTGGAGTTCATAAACTCAAATGCTATGGAACAACTAGTCACCATTCCCACAAGAGGAGAAAATATACTAGACCTGATCATCACAAACATGAGGACAAAATGCTCCACACGAAGTATATCCCTCATTGGTGAGATCAGACCATAAATTAATCTCACTGGAGATCCACATCCGCCCCAACCCCAGCAAAAGACCACAGTGAAGAACTTCTCAAAAGCAAACTTCACACTACTTAAGACTGGAGTGGTATCCTTCATGGCACCCGAGCCAGTGGAAACCACAACCCACGCTGCTGAAACCCTTACAAATGCCTTCTACGAGCACCTCCAGGAATGTATGGATCAAGCAATCCCTAATAAAATCAAGACCCTTTCCACCAAAGGCAGGCGCCCGGTCTGGTGGACCCCAGCCATAAACAAACTCTACAACAAGAGGAGAAAGCTACTACATGACAGAGCAAAATCCCTAAAAGGGAAGGCATCTCTGATCACTACTAGCAAAAGACTACGATCACTCATAAAATCATCCAAGGCCAACTTTGAGAGAAAAATCGCTAATGACACAAAGACAATCATAAGGCCTTCTTTAGCTATGTTAGAAACCTGGGTGGAAACTCCCAGATATGCTCAGAATTAGTCCAAAATGATACAAAAATCACTGAACCCACAGACATTGCCAACATACTGGCAGACAGGTTCAGTGCAAATTTCTCCCCTCCCTCCCCCCAAAAAGGAGAAATATCTATCCCACCAGAGTCTAGCCTCCCAAACATCTCAGATGCCCAGGTGAGAGCTGCTCTCTCTAAAGCAAAAAACACAGCATCAATGGGACTGGACGGTGTCCCCGGCTGTGTGCTACACAAACTCAATGAGGAACTAAACCCACACATAAGGCTGCTGTTTAATCTTAGCCTTACTACAGGATCACGTGCCAAAGAATGGCGACGGCAACTGTGGTCCCACTCCACAAAGGCAGTGCTTCTACGGACCCTGGAAATTACCGCCCCATAAGCTTGACGAGCCTTGTCTGCAAAGCTATGGAGAGGATCATAATGAAACTCATAAATAAAGACATTGGGGACCTACAGACACTGGATCCTACCCAATTTGGCTTTGTCAAGGGCAGATCCTGCCTCTTGAACTTGGTCGACTTTTTCGAAACAGTCACTAAGGCAATTGATGAGGGTAAGGCAGTTCACACAGCCTACCTTGACCTAGCAAAAGCGTTCGACACAATACCCCACTCGGGCATCATAGAAAAGCTCACCAGCTTAGATGTAAACCCATATGTCACAAGATGGGTTGCAAACTGGCTCAAGGACAGAACCCACAGGGTTAGAGTTGCTGGTGCCATGTCAGACTCTAAGCCGGTCACGAGCGGTGTCCCACAGGGCTCAGTCCTGGGCCCCCTCTTATCGGCATTTATTTTTCTGAAGTGCAGGCAAACATAGGGGGATTGTGGCTGACAAAATTTGCAGATGACTGCAAACTGGGCACCATAATTGACACTCCATCAGACACAGACATCCTCCAGAGAGGTCTCATAGAAATGGATAACTGGTGCCAGAGTCATGGCCTTAAGCTAAATGCCAAAAAATGTATAGTCATACCCTTTGGGAAAAACAAGGTAACCCCTAATTACCACATAGGTGGTAATCCATTAAACACGGAAGGCGTTATCAGGGACCTGGGGACCCAAGTTGACAGTAACCTCTCTTTTGACACTCACATTGCCAAAGTGGTTAGGAAGACCTTCTACATTGCCCACCTGATCATTAAGGGATTCACATCCAGATCAGGAGAGGTCATTGTACCCTGTACTCTTCACTTATCAGACCAATGATTGAGTACAACGCCCCATTTGGAATGTACCTTACCCGACACCTGCAGCAGTTGGAAAGACCCCAAAAGTTCCTCACCAAAAGGATAAAGGGGCTCAAACATATGTCATACGCTGCCCGACTGAAGAAACTCCAGCTCTATTCAGTCGCATACTGTCTGCTCAGAGGTGATCTGTGCCTGACATACAAGGCCATGTCCAACCGAATTAATGGACATGCTCCACCTCAAAAAATCCAAATCCACCAGAGCCACGAGAGCAAGAGACTTAAACCTCAACACGGATATAAATAGGACTTGCTGGAGGGACAGATTCATCACCCAGAGACTCCCTACACTATGGAACAGAATCCCAGTCCATGTGAGGCAGAGCCCCTCACTGACTCTGTTCAAGAGAAATCTTGACGAGTGGATGGGAGATCGTAGGTTTACCCCGGGAATCATCTCTGTGTCACTGCTGGACAGAGGCACAGCAAACTAATGGGTATAGTATTCTCATCCTAAGGGGTGGTAAAAGCCACACACACTCTGGCTAGGCTTATAAATGCCCTAGAGCAGATAGCCTAGTATGAACCTATGAACCTATGAACCTATGAACTATGATCATACCACTGTGGCATGGCATTAGGAAAGCAACAGTGTCATATACACATGACATAAAATATACTATGATCCTACCATTGTGGCATTGCCATAGGAAAGCAACACTGTCACATAAACATGGCACAAAATATACTATGATCCTACCACTATGGCATGGCATTAGGAAAGCAACACTGTCATATAAACGTAACACAAAATATACTATGATCCAACTACTGTGGCATGGCATTAGGAAAGCAACAGTGTCATATAAACGTAACACAATATACACTATGATCCCACCACTGTAGCATGGCATTAGGAAAGTAACACTGTCATATAAATGTGACACAATATATACTATGATCATACCACTGTGGCATGGCATTAGGAAAGCAACAGTGTCATACAATCGTGACACAAAATATATTGTGAACCTAAAACTGTAGCATGTCATAAGGAAAGCAACAGTGTCATATAAACATGACACAAAATATACTATGATCCTACCACAGTGGCATGGCATTAGGAAAGCAACACTGTCATATACACGTAACACAAAATATACTATGATCATACCACTGTGGCATGGCATTAGGAAAGCAACACTTTCATATAAACGTAACACAACATATACTATGATCATAACACTGTGGCATGGCATTAGGAAAGCAACAGTGTCATACAATCGTGACACAAAATATATTGTGAACCTAAAACTGTAGCATGTCATAAGGAAAGCAACAGTGTCATATAAACATGACACAAAATATACTATGATCCTACCACAGTGGCATGGCATTAGGAAAGCATCACTGTCATATACACGTAACACAAAATATACTATGATCATACCACTGTGGCATGGCATTAGGAAAGCAACAGTGTCATATAAACGTAACACAAAATAGACTATGATCCCACCACTGTGGCATGGCATTAGGAAAGCAACACTGTCATATAAACGTAACACAACATATACTATGATCATACCACTGTGGCATGGCATTAGGAAAGGAACAGTGTCATATAAACGTGACACAAAATATACTATTATCCTAAAACTGTGGCATGGCATTAGTAAAACAACAGTGTCATATAAACATGACAAAAAATATACTATGATCCTGCCACTGTGGTATGGCATTAGGAAAGCAACACTGTCATATAAACGTAACACAAAATATACTATGATCCTACCACTGTGGCAGGGCATTAGGAAAGCAACAGTGTCATATAAATGTGGCACAAAATATACTATGATCCTACCACTGTGGCATGGCATTAGGAAAGAAACAGTGTCATATAAACATAACACAATACATACTATGATCCCACCACTGTAGCATGGCATTAGGAAAGTAACACTGTCATATAAACGTTACTCAAAATATACTATGATCATTCCACTGTGGCATGGCATTAGAAAAGCAAAAGTGTCATATAAACGTGACACAAAATATACTATGATCTTAAAACTGTGGCATGGCATAAGGAAAGCAACAGTGTCATATAAACATAACACAATACATACTATGATCCCACCACTGTAGCATGGCATTAGGAAAGTAACACTGTCATATAAGTGTGACACAAAATATACCATGATCCTACCACTGTGGCATGGCATTAGTAAAGCAACACTTTCATACAAATGTAACACAAAATATACTATGATCCTACCACTTTGGGATTAGAAAAGCAACAGAGTCATATAAACGTGACCCAAATTATACTATGATCCTAAAACTGTAGCATGGCATAAGGAAAGCAACAGTGTCATATAAACATGACACAAAATTTACTATGATCCTATCACAGTGGCATGGCATTAGGAAGGCAACACTGTCATAGAAGCGTAACACAAAATATACTATGATCATACCACTGTGGCATGGCATTAGGAAAGCAACAGTGTCATGTAAATGTGACACAAAATATACTATGATCCTAAAACTGTGGCATGGCATTAGTAAAGCAACAGTGTCATATAAACGTGACACAAAATATACTATGATCCTACCACTGTGGCATGGCATTAGGAAAACAACACTGTCATATAAACGTAACACAAAATATACGATGATAATAGCACTTTGGCATGGCATTAGGAAAGCAACTGTGTCATATAAATGTAACACAATACATACTATGATCCCATCACTGTAGCATGGCATTAGGAATGTAACACTGTCATATAAACATAACACAAAATATACTATGATCCTACCACTTTGGCATGGCATTAGGAATGACCCAGAGTCATATAAACGTGACACAAAATATACTATGATCCTAAAACTGTGGCATGGCATTAGGAAAGCAACACTGTCATATAAACGTAACACAAAATATACTATGGTCCTACCACTGTGGCATGGCATTAGGAAAGCAACACTTTCATATAAATGTCACACAAAATATGCTATGATCCTACCACTTTGGCATGGCATTAGGAAAGCAACAGAGTCATATAAACGTGACCCAAAATATACTATAATCCTAAAACTGTGGCATGGCATAAGGAAAGCAACAGTGTCGTATAAACGTAACACAAAATATACTATGATCCCACCACTGTGGTATGGCATTAGGAAAGCAACACTGTCATATAAATGTAACAGAAAATAATCTATGATCCTACCACTGTGGCATGGCATTAGGAAAGCAACAGTGTCATACAAATGTGGCACAAAATATACTGTCATCCTACCACTGTGGCATGGCATTAGGAAAGCAACAGTGTCATATAACCGTGACACAACATATACTATGATCGTACCACTGTGGCATGGCATTAGGAAAGCAACACTGTCATATAAACGTAACACAAAATATACTATGATCCAACCACTGTGGCATGGCATTAGAAAACCAACAGTGTCATATAAATGTAACACAATACATACTATGATCCCACCACTGTAGCATGGCATTAGGAAAGTAACACTGTCATTTAAACGTGACACAAAATATACTATGATCATTTCACTGTGGCATGGCATTAGGAAAGCAAAAGTGTCATATAAACGTGACACAAAATATACGATGATCCTAAAACTGTGGCATGGCATAAGGAAAGCAACAGTGTCATATAAACATGACACAAAATATACTATGATCCTACCACTGTGGTATGGCATTGGGAAAGCAACACTGTCATATAAACGTAACACAAAAAATACTATGATCATACCACTGTGGCATGGCATTAGGAAAGCAAGTGTCATATAAATGTGACACAAAATATATTATGATCCTACCACTGTGGGATGGCATTAGGAAAGCAACACTGTCTTATAAACATAACACAAAATATACTATGATCCAACCACTGTGGCATGGCATTAGGAAAGCAACAGTGTCATATAAACATAACACAATACATACTATGATCCCACCACTGTAGCATGGCATTAGGAAAGTAACACTGTCATGTAAATGTGACACAAAATATACCATGATCCTACCACTGTGACATGGCATTAGGAAAGCAAAACTTTCATGTAAACATAACAGAAAATACACTATGATCCTGCCACTTTGGCATGGCATTAGGAAAGCAACAGAGTCATATAAACGTGACCCAAAATATACTATGCTCATAAAACTGTGGCATGGCATAAGGAAAGCAACAGTGTCATATAAACGTGACACAAAATATACTATGATCCTACCACTTTGGCATGGCATTAGGAAAGCAAGAGAGTCATATAAACGTGACCCTAAATGTATTATGATCGTAAAACGTTGGCATGGCATGAGGAAAGCAACAGTGTCATATAAACATGACATAAAATTTACTATGATCCTACCACAGTGGCATGGCATTAGGAAAGCAACACTGTCATATAAACGTAGCACAAAATATACTATGATCCTACCACTGTGGCATGGCATTAGGAAAGCAACACTGTCATACAAACGTAACACAAAATATACTATGATCCTACCACTTTGACATGGCATTAGGAAAGACCCATAGTCATATAAACATGACACAAAATATACTATGATCCTAAAACTGTGGCATGGCATAAGGAAAGCAACATTGTCATATAAACATGAAACAAAATATACTATGATCCTACCACTATGGCATTGCCATAGGAAAGCAACACTGTCATATAAACGTAACACAAAATATACTATGATCCTAAAACTGTGGCATGGCATAAGGAAAGCAACAGTGTCATATAAACATGACACAAAATATACTATGATCATACCACTGTGGCATGGCATTAGGAAAGCAACACTGTCATATAAATGTAACAAAATATACTATGATCCTACCACTGTGGCATGACATTAGGAAAGCAACAGTGTCATATAAACGTAACACAATACATACTATGATCCCACCGCTGTGGCATGGCATTAGGAAAGTAACACTGTCATATAAACGTGACACAAAATATACTATGATCCTACCACTGCGGCATGGCATTAGGAAAGACCCAGAGTCATATAAACGTGACACAAAATATACTATGATCCTAAAACTGTGGCATGGCATAAGGAAAGCAACAGTGTCATATAAACATGACACAAAATATACTAAAATATACTATGATCCTAGTTTTGTGGCATGACATTAGGAAAGCAACAGTGTCATATAAATGTGACACAAAATATACTATGATCCTAGCACTGTGGCATGGCATTAGGAAAGCAACACTGTCATATAAATGTAACACAAAATATACTGTGATCCTACCACTGTGGTATGGCATTAGGAAAGCAGCAGTGTCATATAAACGTAACACAATACATACTATGATCCCACCATTGTGGCATGGCATTAGGAAAGCAACAATGTCATATAAATGTAACATAAAATATACTATGATCCTACCACTGTGGCTTGGCATTAGGAAAGCAACAGTGTCATATAAACGTAACACAAAATATACTAAGATCCCAGCATTGTGGCATGGCATTAGGAATGCAACAATGTCATATAAATGTAACACCATACATACTATGATCCCACCACTGTGGCATGGCATTAGGAAAGCAACAATGTCATATAAATGTGACACAAAATATACTAAGATCCTAGCACTGTGGCATGGCAATAGGAAAGCAACAGCATCATATAAACATAACACAAAATATACTAAGATCCCAGCATTGTGGTGTGGCATTAAGAATGCAGCAATGTCATATAAACGTAACACAATGCACACTATGTTCCCACCACTGTGGCATGGCATTAGTAAAGCAACAATGTCATATAAATGTAACATAAAATATACTATGGTAGAAGACTGCCTATCACAAATGCAAGCCTTTAAAATGTGGGTCTCAAAATTCCAATAAGTCACCACAATTCAGACAAAAAGGCAGTGAATTTCAAAACTGTACTATTAAAATGTTTTGCAAGGGGCAAATCTCCTGCATGCCTAGATTTTGGGGTCCACTCCTTTCACTTTTGTATACTATAAATTATTTTAACTGAGCAACACAAGATTTGCTTACCAGCCACTGTTTTACTGTGATCTCCTAATCAATCTGAGGCATATGCTGCTTTAAATAAAAAATAAGTACCTGTTTGCTTTGGGGGGGTTTTGTACTTTTTTATTGTATTTGTAATGTATTCCTGTATATTTCTGCATTTTTAACTGTTTTTGCTACTTTATTACACTTTGTTATACTTATAGCACAGTCTAGATTCAGGTTTGTTGGATCTGAGATGGCCCCCTTGCACCCTTGGGCAGGACAGTGCATTCAAGGACCCATCTGATTCAAGGTTGTTGGACCAGGGCTCAATGTTGAGCTTTCCAATTGGTTAATTGGTTTAAAAAAAAAGTTTCTCTTAGCTGCTACATAAGCCCTATGTTTGTGTGGGTTTGCGCTTGTTTTAACTGAGCTACACAAGATTTGGTGACCAGCCACTGTTCTACTGTGACCTCCAGATCAATCTAAGGCATCTGCTGCTTTAAACAAAAAACAAGTACCCATTTGCTCTTTTTTTTTTTGCGCTTTTTACTGTATTTCCACTGTATTCCTGTATATTTCTGCATTTTCAACTGTTTTTGTTGCATGACATGCACCATCTTGCACTAATGAGCACTTGTGGATACCTTTGGCAGTTATAGACACAAACTTTTCAGCTAGTTAATGTTTCCTTAGTCAACTGCTTGTGCACTGTCAGAGGTATCTCACAGTTGTTACTCATTGCGAGGCGAAACTTTCAGACAAGTCTCTGTGGTATCACACAAGTCCCACCCATTAAGCCTGCCGAAGTCTGGGCATTTTTCACCTGTCCACCAACCTCACCTTGTCATTTCTGTAATCTACCTCTTACTTGACTACACTACTGTAGCCTGCATTATGGATGGACAATTTCCCACCATTTTTCCAGCCAGCCTGGTCAACTTGGGCATCCTGAAACAATGTAGCAACTATCTTATGCACATGGACAACCAGCTTCTCCTAATTCACACAAATTTAATATATGAGGGATGCATCTATATTAAAAACCTAGAATCTAGGCTGTGTTACTCACCAGTCAGTACACCAGAGACAAAGCAGGCTGTCAACGTACACACATCATCTCCTCCACCAAACACACCACTACCACCTAAACCTACATGTATGGAGGTCCTCACCAGTAGCCTACCTAAAGATCAGAAACCTCCCAGACACAAAGACACTTCACATAATACATCCTCAGTAGACCACTGTACATATAAGAATCCACACACCTGTGTCTCACCGAACAAGCCCATAAGGCATAACACTAAATCAACATCCTACTCATAGGTGACTCTACTGTGAGACACAAAGATATACCACTCACCAGGTTGGATAAGGAAAAGCTCACAGTTACCTGCCTGTCTGTTGCTAGGATCCACCACATCACACACACGCTCAAGTCTCCCAAAACCAAATACTGTTATGACTCCATCATAGTCTATGTTGGCATGAACGACTTGAGATGTACCTCACTGGACTATATGAAGAGAGACATGACTGAGCTCTCTGACTATGTGTCCCAGACAGGTATGTCCCTAGCCTTAAGCAGTATACTACATTTACCTAGTATGATGCCACACTACAGCCAGAAAATGATTGACTTCAACAATTGGCTTAGTTTCTGGTGTCATTCTAAGGGGATCCAGTATCTGTCAGCCAGGGATGATAAGGCCAATAGACCTTGATACTTTGTCAGAGATGGTCTTTACCTGTTACCCCCTGGGATTTTGGTTACTGGTTAAGGCTCTTGCCTCCCCATAATGCCTTTTTTTAGGCAAGGTCACAAGCACAACATTCCTGACATAACAAAATCCTCAAAAAACAACCTCAAGGTTATGCTGCTAAATGCTAGAAGTCTAAATCTGAAACTGCACTCTCTGGAAGTAGCCCTCAGCTTAGGAGATACTGCATCTTTGCATTCAAAGAGATTTGGTTTAATTCCGCAGAAAGCACCCAGGCCATACCAGGGTTGCAATGCCTCCCACACATTTAGACCACTAAATGAGAGTGGGAGAACTGAAGGAGGTGCAATTTCAATATTCATCAGAGATAAATACAACTTCTTATTGGTTAAACTGAACAATTCCCTTGAACTACTCCGGGTATAACTGACCATAGGCAAGACCCCTGTCCAAGTTATTGCCAGCTATAGAACCCCCTCCATGAAGCAGGATACCCACACTACTTACCTGGGTCGACTTGCATCACTCAAGATACAACCAAACACCTTGGTTATGGGAAACTTTAATTATCCATCCACAGATTGGGCAAACTACACCTTCACTAACGCACTTGTCCAAGGTTCTTGGACATCATTGACTCCAGTGCCCTGGACCAGCTAGTTGACACCCCTACAAGGGGCTCAAACATTCTGGAGCGAGTGCTCACCAACATGGGTGACTGTCGCACTACCCCAAGTGTGCAGGCCTCCCTGATCAGGTCTGATTAAAAGTCAATCTCATTAGAAGTAACAATTACATCTGATTTACCCTCAGGAGAAACTAGACTAAAATACTTTTCCAAAGCCAATTGCATTCTATTAAGAGACAGCATTAATAGCTTCATAGCTCCTGCCCCAACGGATGAAAAGGACACCTATACTGGGATATACACAAATGCTTTGTATAAGCATCAATACAATTGCATTGACTAAGCTGCACTGGACAGGATCAAAGATCTTCAAAAAAGAACAAACCAGCCTGGGAACAAACCAGCCTGGTGGGCATCCACCATAAATAGGTTATACAATAATAAAAAGAAATTGCTGCCTAAGATCAGGAAGGAACAGTCTTATAATTGGAAGCACTCTCCTCTGCTTAAATAAGCAAATAAGACACCTTGTAAAGCAATCTAAAGCTAACTATGAATCCAAATTAGCCTTCCTACCAAAGGGTAACCATAAAGCATTCTTTAGCTACATCTGTAACCATAAAGGAAAAATCCAGATTTGCACAGAACGTGTTGTTAATAGCACCACATATATTGAACCCATAGAAATAGCCAACCTGCTAGTGGATAGGTTCAGTGAGAATTTCTCTCCCTTGATGCAGCAACACCAGAAGCTAATTCAGTTCTATTTTCTCCAGTAACAACTGTGATTACAAAAAAAGGTACTTCACCAACTTCCTATGCATTAACAAACTCCCTCCCAATTAAAAACAGGTCGTGGAGCAGAATGAGGAAAGTCAGAATACAGCGTTTAGTGAGCACAGACAGTGCTCCAGATACACTGAAAATAAGAAGGAGACAATGAAAGGTTTGGTTATAAATACTATAAATATTTCATCTTATGAACTAACATCACACTAATTGACTTTGTTAGGGAAAGGTTATCCTTTATCCCAGCTCATACGTCTGAAATGACTGATATTTTAAAAGACCTGAGGATGTTTGGTAGAACTGTTAATTTGAAAACTATTTTTCCAGTAGAAACTGCTGAGGGTCAAACTTTTAGAAAACCAAGTACTTTTATTCCAAAGACCCATCCTATGGTGGAAACATATTTCCATTTGTGATAAACAAATTAGAGAAGTTTTTTTGAGAAGTATAGGAAAGCTGCCTTCCACAATGAGTGCAGATGAATATACTGCATTACGGGAACTAAAAAATATTAAATCTATTGAAATTAGACCAGCAGACAAGGGAGGGGGGATTATAGTAATGGATGTTCAATCTCAGCCTTACTACAGGATATGTGCCCAAAGAGTGGCGTACAGCAACAGTGGTCCCTCTCCATAAAGGTGGTGCCTCAACGGATCCTGGAAACTATCGCCCCATAAGCCTGACTAGCTTGGTCTGCAAAGCTATGGAAAGGATCATCATGGACCTCATAAATAAAGATATTGGGGACCTACAGACACTGGATCCTACCCAGTTCGGCTTTGTTAAGGGCAGATCCTGCCTCTTAAACCTGGTTGATTTCTTTGAAACAGTCATCAAGGCCATTGACGAGGGGAAGGTGGTCCACACAGCCTACCTGGACCTCGCAAAAGCCTTCGATACAATACCCCACTCGGCATTATAGATAAGCTCACCAGCTTAAATATAAACCCCTATGTCACTAGATGGATTGCAAACTGGCTCAAGGACAGAACCCACATGGTTAGAATTGCTGGAGCCATGTCAGACTCCAAACCAGTTACAAGTGGTGTCCCACAAGGCTCAGTCCTGGGACCTCTCTTGTTCGGTATATATTTCTTGGAGGTACAGGCCAACATGGAAGGACTGTGGCTGACCAAGTTCGCAGATGACTGCAAACTGGGCGCCATAATCGACTCTCCAGCTGACACAAGCATCCTCCAAAAGGGCCTCATAGAAACAGACAGCTGGTGCCAGAGCCATGGCCTCAAGCTAAATGCCAAAAAGTGTATAGTCATCTCCTTTGGCAAAAACAAAGTGCCCACAAATTACCACATAGGTGGTAATCCATTAAGTACAGAAAAAGTAATTAGGGACCTGGGGACCCAAGTTGATAGCAATCTCTCATTTGACAACCATGTGGCCAAAGTGGTTAGAAAAACATTTTATATAGCCCGCCTAATCATGAAGGGATTCACATTTAGATCAGGGGAGGTCATCGTGCCTCTTTACTCATCCCTCATCAGGCCCATAATTGAGTGCAATGCCTCTTTTGGGATGTACCTTACAGACACCTGCAGCAACTGGAAAGACCCCAAAAGTACCTCACCAAGAGGATCAAAGGGCTCAAACAGATGCCATATACTCCAGCTCTACTCAGTGGCATACCGCCTGTTCAGAGGCGATCTGTGCCTGACGTATAAAGCCATGTCCAACCCGGAATTAATGGACATGCTGCACCTCAGAAAATCCAAATCCCATCGAGCTATGTGCTTGAGAGACCTGAACCTCAGCACTGAAATAAATAGGACATGCTGGAGGGACAGATTCATAACCCAGAGGCTCCCTTCACTCTGGAATAAAATCCCAGTCCAGGTTAGGCAGAGTCCCTCATTGACTCTCTTCAAGAGGAATCTTGATGAGTGGATGGGAGATCATAGGTTTACCCCAGGTATCAGTTCTGTGTCACTGTTAGACAGAGGCACAGTATACTAACCTCGAAAAAGGGCATAGCAAAATAAATTTAAAATGGGTAGTGAAAGTCAAACACATTCTGGCTAGGCTTATAAATGCCCTAGGGCAGATAGCCTAGTATGAACCTATGAACCTATGAACCTATAGAGCAATGTACGTAGAGCACATGTTGAAATTGTTGTATAATGAACATACATATATGCCTGTATCTAAGTAGTTAGTAAACAGTGCAATAGAGAAGGTTTCTTTTTATGTATTTGATTTATTGATGACACACATGATAGCAGAGGATCTGTTCAATTACTTTAATGTTGAATCACCACTGATTCCAGTGATATACAGACTCCCTAAGATCCACAAAGACAGGAAATGTCCCCAGTATGTTGAATCACCACTGATTCCAATGATATACGGACTCCCTAAGATTCACAAAGACAGTAAATGTCTTCAGTATGTTGAATCACCACTGATTCCAATGATATACGGACTCCCAAAGATTCACAAAGACAGTAAATGTCCCCAGTATGTTGAATCACTGATTCCAATGATATATGGACTCCCAAAGATTCACAAAGACAGTAAATGTCCCCAGTATGTTGAATCACCACTGATTCCAATGATATACAGACTCCCTAAGATCCACAAAGACAGTAAATGTCCCCAGTATGTTGAATCACCACTGATTCCAATGCTATACAGACTCCCTAAGATCCACAAAGACAGGAAATGTCCCCAGTATGTTGAATCACCACTGATTCCAATGATGTATGGACTCCCTAAGATCCACAAAGACAGTAAATGTCCCCAGTATGTTGAATCACCACTGATTCCAATGATATACAGACTCCCTAAGTTCCACAATGACAGGAAATGTCCCCAGTATGTTGAATCACCACTGATTCCAATGACATATGGACTCCCTAAGATCCACAAAGACAGTAAATGTCCCCAGTATGTTGAATCACCACTGATTCCAGTGATATACAGACTCCCTAAGTTCCACAATGACAGGAAATGTCCCCAGTATGTTGAATTACCACTGATTCCATTGACATATGGACTCCCTAAGATTCACAAAGACAGGAAATGTCCCCAGTATGTTGAATCACCACTGATTCCAATGACATATGGACTCCCTAAGATCCACAAAGACAGTAAATGTCCCCAGTATGTTGAATCACCACTGATTCCAATGATATACGGACTCCCTAAGATCCACAAAGACAGTAAATGCCCCCAGTATGTTGAATCACCACTGATTCCAATGATATACGGACTCCCTAAGATCCACAAAGACAGTAAATGTCCCCAGTATGTTGAATCACCACTGATTCCAATGATATATGGACTCCCTAATATCCACAAAGACAGGAAATGTCCCCAGGGAGACCCATTGCATCTGGTAAGGGCTGGGCCACAGAGGCACTTTCTATTTTTTAGAAAATAATTTAAATCATGTAGATGAAACATGTGAGACAGTGTTGAATGATACTAAAATGTTTTTTCAGGAATTGTATGCTAACACTTCTGGTTTAAATGATCAGTACTATTTTGGCACCGTAGCTATTGAATCATTATTTACAATAATCCCCAATGAATGGGGAACATCTGAGTACCAGACAGGACTTCACAAATGATAAAGTGAAATTGATTTGTACACTATTAGAACTGATCCTTGAAAATAATATTTTTGTATTTAATGATGAATTTTTTTCTCCAGAAAGAAGGCATAGCTATGGGCACTGCATGTGCCAATAGCTATGCTAACCTGGCCCTTGTACAATGGGAAACTATGTTAATACTTGAAGGGAACATATATAGCAATTACATCATATGATATATGGTATAAGTGTTTTGTGGATGATATGTTTGTCTTGTGGCGAGGAACACAACAGATGTTGGAAGAGTTTTTTTATATATCTACATACGAAGACAAGTTTTTTATGGTTTACATATAAATATTCCATGACAAAAATAGATTTTTTGGATATTACAGTGAGGAAATTGGACTTGAGTAAGATAGAGACAAGTTAATACAGAAAGAAAGTAGAAGCAACTGCCTACTTCATAAAAACAGCATGCACCAAAGACATGTTAGTAAAAATGTGATAAAGGGACAATTCCTCAGAATCATGAGGTTATATAATAATGAAGAACAACTGAATAATGCTATTGAACAGCTAAAAGAGGAATTCCTAGCTCGTGGCTATAGAGAACCAGAGAAGGTCGGTGCATTAGTAGTGTGAAAAGGGGATAAAATGGAAAGGATAAATCATATTTCTCCGAACGAATGACTACGCTGAGTAATTATGGTAACCCTATTATTGACAACATGCTTAGAATATCCCTCTCCTACCGTAGAGACATTAACGTCTTTTTGTGATATAATAAAGAACAACTGGAATAGTTTAACAATGATAAAAGAGATTGAAGGAGTTATTGGAGATGTACCTAACTATATTTAGAAGCAATAAATCCCTTAGAAGGCATTTATGTTATAAATCCTATAGACAAAAAGGAAATGTTTTTAGTAGAAAAGGAACATACACGTATAAATTGTTCTGCTTGCAACTATATATATTCAGGCACTATATTTACTCATCCATTACTCAAGGTTAAAATTAAGTTTGATTTCTATGCTGATTGTAAAACAAAAAATATTGTTTATTTCAACTATTGTCAGACTTGTTATGCATTTTATATAAGAAAGACAAATCGTCTTTTAAAAGAGGATTCTTGAACATTGTAGGGACATTAGGAATCATAAAGAGAATAGTGCCCTAGTGCAATCTGTGAATAAGGAAGGTCTAAACCATACATTCAATTTCTTTGTATTAGAAGTAATAGAAGCAAATATAAGATGTGTTGATATCAAAATTGTTACAGAAATGCCAGAACAAAAATGGATTTTATATTTTAATGCTGACAGACCACCTGGGTTTAATGAAGTGGTTTCACTTAAACCTTTCTTAAAACAAGACTACTTAGACACTAAATGTTCACATTTATACATGCATATTTTTTGTTCCTATGATTATTGATAACATATTTTACATTTAAATAGTTTTTATTGTGTTATATGTATATGTTCTGTATTGTTTGAATTCAGCTTCTTATTGGTGGTTTATGAATGCACATTAACCTGATTGGCTCATGTTTTGTTTAAAAGAGTGGCTTTCCAAAGCGTGTATTAGTCTGATAAAGTGGTTTGAATATTGCGAAAGGGCTCACTTTTAACTTTTATTTTTTATTTTGTTTTAATAAATTGTTTTTCCCTACAGATATGTTGTGTCGGCACCATTTATATTTACATTTTACATTGTTTATGCATTTTTCGGGAGCCACATTACTTTCTGGTTACTTATTTTTGCTTGTAAGAATTATACCCCAAATCATCCCGACTAGCTGTGCTGCACCTGTTATCTTTAAGGAACAGGTCTTAAACACCCTTTCCAAAATCAAAAACACAGCCTCTATGGGACCTGATAACATCCCTGGCTGCATTCTTAATAGATTAAAACATGAATTAGATGCACCGCTGGGCACTCTTTTCAACCACAGCCTAAACACTGGTCATGTCCCTGTAGAATGGAAAACAGCTTACATTATCCCTTTACATAAAGGTGGTGACCCTGGGAACTATAGACCCATAAACCTGACCAGCCTTATTTGTGAGGCCATGGAAAGAATCATCATGGACCTTATCAACAAAGATAGAGGAAACATCCAAATGCTTGACCCAACCCAGTGTGGCTTCGTTAAAGGGAGATTGTGCCTATGAACTTGGTGGAGTTCTTTAAGACAGTCACCAAAGCCATGGATGAAGGCAAATCTGTGCATACAGCCTACTTAGACTTAGCTAAGACATTTTATACTATTATCCACTCTGGCATCATTGATACACTCACTTAGCTGGGGATTAACCCATATATTGTCAGGTGGGTTGCAAACTGGCTCACAGATAGAAGACACCTAGTCAAAACAGGGGAGTCAGCCTCCATCAGCAGACCTGTAACCAGGGGTGTTCCACAGGGTTCAGTGCTGGGGCCCCTATTATTTAGAATCTACTTCTCGGGTATACAAGCAAAAACAAAGGTCTATGGCTGACAAGGTTTGTAGATGCCTGCAAACTAGGAGCAGTCATAGAGTCCCCAAGCAATGTTGACATCCTACAAGAATGTCTTACACAGACCAATGACTGATGCCAAAGTCTTGTGCTCAAAGTAAATGCAAAAAATGTATCATCATCCCCTTTGGCAAGGGTGACATCCCTGCAGATTACCACATTAGTAACAGCACCTTAGGTACTCAATCTGTGGTGAGAGATTTGGGCACACAGGTTGACAGCAACCTCTCCTTTGACCACCAGGGCTTTCTACATTGCCCATCTCATAAGTAAGGGCTTTGTTTTCAGAAAAAAAAGAGATCTCATAACCCCCTATACTCTTCCCTCATCAGGCCAATAATAGAGTACAATGCTCCCTTTGGTATCTAACTTACCAGACACCTGCAGCAATTGGAGAGACATTAAAGGTTTCTTACAAATAAAATTCATGGCCTTCAGCACATGTCATATGTTGACAGACTGAAATCACTGTGTTTATACTCTGGGTCATACAGACTACTCAGAAGAGATCTGTGCTGTGCATTTAAAGCAATCTCAGATCCTGCTTTAATGGAAATGCTGCACATCTATAAGTCAAATGGTACTTGATGGACTCGCTCTAGGCACCTTAACCTAGTATGTGACATCAACAGGACAGATTCATTTCCAAAAGGTTACCTCTCCTCTGGAACAAACGTCCAATTCATGTGAAGCAGAGTCCTTCATTGACCCTATTAAAGCATAATTTGGATAATCGGATTGGAAACCATAATTTCACCATAGGGGTCTCACCAGTGTCTCTCCTGGATAGGGGCAGTAGGAATTAATTTAGCTCTGCTCAACACATTGACACTAGGGAAAAGGGTTTGAACTTGGCTAGGCTTGTAAGGGCCCTGTGGCTATTAGCCTAGTAACCTCCTATAATCCTATGATCCTAACTCTGAGATCATTATACCTCATTGCTGTGTGAATATTCACTGGTACAACAACCTTTTAATTCCTATATATCCCCTATATTCACTCTTTTCATGGTACAACAACCTTTTAATTGCTATATATCCCCTTTATTCACTCTTTTCATGGTACAACAACCTTTTAATTCCTATATATCCCCTTTATTCACTCTTTTCATGGTACAACAACCTTTTAATTCCTATATATCCCCTTTATTCACTCATTTCATGGTGCAACAACCTTTTAACTTCTATATATCCCCTTTATTCACTCTTTTCATGGTACAATAACCGTTTAATTCCTATATATCCCCTTTATTCACTCTTTTCACTGGTACAACAACCTTTTAATTCCTATATATCCCCTTTATTCACTCTTTTCATGGTACAACAACCTTTTAATTCCTATATATCCCCTTTATTCACTCTTTTCATGGTACAACAACCTTTTTAATCCTATATATCCCCTTTATTCACTCTTTTCATGGTACAACAACCTTTTAATTCCTATATATCCCCTTTATTCACTCTTTTCACTGGTAAAACTACCTTTTAATTCCTATATATCCCCTTTATTCACTCTTTTTATGGTACAACAACCTTTTAATTCCTATATATCCCCTTTATTCACTATTTTCATGGTACAACAACCTTTAAATTCCTATATATCCCCTTATTCACTCTTTCACTGGTACAACAACGTTTAATTCATATATATCCCCTTTATTCACTCTTTTCATGGTACAACAACCTTTTAATTCATATATATCCCCTTTATTCCCTCTTTTCATGGTACAACAACCTTTTAATTCCTATATATCCCCTTTATTCCCTCTTTTCATGGTACAACAACCTTTTTATTCATATATATCCCCTTTATTCACTCTTTTCATGGTACAACAACATTTTAATTCCTATATATCACCTTTATTCCCTCTTTTCATGGTACAACAACCTTTTAATTCCTATATATCCCCTTTATTCACTCCTTTCACTGGTACAACAACCTTTTAATTCCTATATATCCCCTTTATTCACTCTTTTCATGGTACAACTTTTAATTCCTATACATCCCCTTTATTCACTCTTTTCATGGTATAACAACCTTTTAAGTCCTATATATCCCCTTTATTCACTCTTTTCATGGTACAATAACCGTTTAATTCCTATATACCCCAGTTATTCACTCTTTTCATGGTACAACAACCTTTTAATTCCTATATATCTCCTTTATTCACTCTTTTCATGGTACAACAACCATTTAACTCCTATATATCCCCTTTATTCACTCTTTTCACTGGTACAACAACCTTTTAATTCCTATATACCCCCTTTATTCACTCTTTTCATGGTACAACAACCATTTAATTCCTATATATCCCCTTTATTCACTCTTTTCACTGGTACAACAACCTTTTAATTCCTATATATCCCCTTTATTCACTCTTTTCATGGTACAACAACCTTTTAATTCCTATATATCCCCTTTATTCACTCGTTTCATTGGTACAACAACCTTTTAATTCCTATATATCCCCTTTATTCACTCCTTCTTTTCATGGTACAACAACCTTTTTATTCCTATATATCCCCTTTATTCACTCTTTTCATGGTACAACGACCTTTTCATTCCTATAAACCCCCTTTATTCACTCTTTTCATGGTACAACACACTTTTAATTCCTATATATCCCCTTTGTTCACTGTTTTCATGGTACAACAGCCTTTTAATTCCTATATATCCCTTTATTCACTCTTTTCATGGTACAACACACTTTTAATTCCTATATATCCCCTTTGTTCACTGTTTTCATGGTACAACAGCCTTTTAATTCCTATATATCCCTTTATTCACTCTTTTTATGGTACAACAGCCTTTTAATTCCTATATATCCCCTTTATTCCCTCTTTCCATGGTACAACAGCCTTTTAATTCCTATATATCCCTTTTATTCCCTCTTTTCATGGTACAACAGCCTTTTAATTCCTATATATCTCCTTTATTCCCTCTTTTCACTGGTACAACAACCTTTTAATTCCAATATATCCCATTTATTCACTCTTTTCATGGTACAACAACCATTCAATTCCTATATATCCCCTTTATTCACTCTTTTCACTGGTACAACAACCTTTTAATTCCTATATATCCCCTTTATTCACTCTTTTCACTGGTACAACAACCTTTTAATTCCTATATATCCCCTTTATTCACTCTTTTCATGGTACAACAAGCTTTTAATTCCTATATACCCCTTTATTCACTCTTTTCATGGTACAACAACCTTTTAATTCCTATATATCCCATGTATTCACTCTTTTCATGGTACAACAACCTTTTAATTCCTATATATCCCCTATATTCACTCTTTTCATGGTACAACAACCTTTTAATTCCTATATATCCCCTTTATTCACTCTTTTCACTGGTACAACAACCTTTTAATTCCTATATATCCCCTTTATTCACTCTTTTCATGGTACAACAACCTATTAATTCCTATATATCCCCTTTATTCACTTTTTCACTGGTACAACAACCTTTTAATTCCTATGTATCCCCTTTATTCACTCTTTTCATCGTACAATAACGTTTTAATTCCTATATATCCCCTTTATTCACTCTTTTCACGGGTACAACAACCTTTTAATTCCTATATATCCCCTTTATTCACTCTTTTCATGGTACAACAACCTTTTAATTCCTATATATCCCCTTTATTCACTCTTTTCACCGGTACAGCAACCTTTTAATTCCTATATATCCCCTTTATTCACTCTTTTCATGGTACAACAACCTTTTAATGCCTATAAATCCCCTTTATTCACTCTTTTCATGGTCCAACAACCTTTTAATTCCTATATATCCCCTTTATTCACTCTTTTCATGGTACAACAACCTTTTAATTCCTATATATCCCCTTTATTCACTCATTTAACGGGTACAACAACCTTTTAATTCCTATATATCCCCTTTATTCCCTCTTTTCACGGTACAACAGCCTTTTAATTCCTATATATCCCCTTTATTCACTCTTTTCATGGTACAACAACTTTTTAATTCCTATATATCACCTTTATTCACTCTTTTCATGGTACAACAACCTTTTAATTCCTATATATCCCCTTTATTCACTCTTTTCATTGGTACAACAACCTTTTAATTCCTATATATCCCCTTTATTCACTCTTTTCACTGGTACAACAACCTTTTAATTCCTATATATTCCATTTATTCACTCGTTTCATCTTACAACAACCATTTAATTCCTATATAGCCCCTTTATTCACTCTTTTCATGGTACAACAACCTTTTAATTCCTATATATCCCCTTTATTCACTCTTTTCTTTGGTACAACAACCTTTTAATTCCTATAGATCCCCTTTATTCACTCTTTTCACTGGTACAACAATCTTTTAATTCCTATATATACCCTTTATTCACTCTTTTCATGGTACAACAACATTTTAATGCATATAAATCCCCTTTATTCACTCTTTTCATGGTACAACAACCTTGTAATTCATAGTACCCTTTAATTAAAGTACCTTTTAATTCCTATGTATCCCCTTTATTCACTCTTTTCACTGGTACCACAACCTTTTAATTCCTATATATCCCCTTTATTCACTCTTTTCATGGTACAACAACCTTTTAATGCCTATAAATCCCCTTTATTCACTCTTTTCATGGTACAACAACCTTGTAATTCCTATATATCCCCTTTATTCACTCTTTTCACTGGTACAACAACCTTTTAATTCCTATATATCCCCTTTATTCACTCTTTTCATGGTACAACAACCTTTTAATTCCTATATATCCCCTTTATTCACTCTTTTCATGGGTACAACAACCTTTTAATTCCTATATATCCCCTTTATTCACTCTTTTCACTGGTACAACAACCTTTTAATTCCTATATATCCCCTTTATTCACTCTTTTCATGGTACAACAACCTTTTAATTCCTATATATCCCCTTTATTCACTCTTTTCATGGTACAACAACCTTTTAATTCCTATATATCCCCTTTATTCACTCTTTTCACGGGTACAACAACCTTTTAATTCCTATGTATCCCCTTTATTAACTCTTTTCATGGTACAACAACATTTTAATTCCTATATATCCCCTTTATTCACTCTTGTCATGGTACAACAACCTTTTAATTCCTATATATCTCCTTTATTCACTCTTTTCATGTACAACAACCTTTTATATCCTATATATCCCCTTTATTCACTCTTTTCACTGGTACAACAACCTTTTAATTCCTATATATAGGTTCATAGGTTCATAGGTTCATACTAGGCTATCTGCCCTAGGGCATTTATAAGCCTAGCCAGAATGTGTTTGGCTTTTGCCACCCATTTTAAATTTATTTTGCTATGCCCTTTTTCGAGGTTAGTATACTGTGCTTCTGTCTAACAGTGACACAGAAGTGATACCCGGGGTAAACCTACGATCTCCCATCCACTCATCAAGATTCCTCTTGAAGAGAGTCAATGAGGGACTCTGCCTAACCTGGACTGGGATTTCATTCCAGAGTGAAGGGCGCCTCTGGGTTATGAATCTGTCCCTCCAGCATGTCCTATTTATTTCATTGCTGAGGTTCAAGTCTCTTGAGTGCATAGCTCGATGGGATTTGGATTTTCTGAGGTGCAGCATGTCCATTAATTCCGGGTTGGACATGGCTTTATACATCAGGCACAGATCGCCTCTGAACAGGCGGTATGCCACTGAGTAGAGCTGGAGTTTCTTTAACCGGGCAGCATATGGCATCTGTTTGAGCCCTTTGATCCTCTTGGTGAGGTACTTTTGGGGTCTTTCCAGTTGCTGCAGGTGTCTGGTAAGGTACATCCCAAAAGAGGCATTGTACTCAATTATGGGCCTGATGAGGGATGAGTAAAGAGGCACGATGACATCCCCTGATCTGCATGTGAATCCCTTCATGATTAGGTGGACTATATAAAATGTTTTTCTAACCACTTTGGTCACGTGGTTGTCAAATGGGAGATTGCTATCAACTTGGGTCCCCAGGTCCCTAATTACTTCTTCTGTACTTAATGGATTACCACCTATGTGGTAATTTATGGGCACTTTGTTTTTGCCAAAGGGGATGACTATACACTTTTTGGCATTTAGCTTGAGGCCATGGCTCTGGCACCAGTTGTCTGTATCTATGAGGCCCTTTTGGAGGATGATTGTGTCGGCTGGAGAGTCGATTATGGCACCCAGTTTTCAGTCATCTGCGAACTTGGTTAGCCACAGTCCTTCCATGTTGGCCTGTACCTCTGAGAAATATATACCAAACAAGAGAGGTCCCAGGACTGAGCCTTGTGGGACACCACTTGTAACTGGTTTGGAGTCTGACATGGCTCCAGCAATTCTAACCATGTGGGTTCTGTCCTTGAGCCAGTTTTCAATCCATCTAGTGACATAGGGGTTTATATTTAAGCTGGTGAGCTTATCTATAATGCCCCAGTGGGGTATTGTATCGAAGGCTTTTGCGAGGTCCAGGTAGGCTGTGTGGACCACCTTCCCTTCGTCAATGGCCTTGGTGACTGTTTCAAAGAAATCAACCAGGTTTAAGAGGCAGGATCTGCCCTTAACAAAGCCGAACTGGGTAGGATCCAGTGTCTGTAGGTCCCCAATATCTTTATTTATGAGGTCCATGATGATCCTTTCCATAGCTTTGCAGACCAAGCTAGTCAGCCTTATGGGGCGATAGTTTCCAGGATCCGTTGAGGCACCACCTTTATGGAGAGGGACCACTGTTGCTGTACGCCACTCTTTGGGCACATATCCTGTAGTAAGGCTGAGATTGAACAGTAGTTTTATGTTTGGGTTTAGCTCTTCTTGGAGTTCATGTAGGACGCAGCCTGGGACACTGTCTGGTCCCATTGATGCTGTGTCTTTGCTTCGAGAGGGCGGCTCTTACCTGAGCATCTGAGATGTCAGGGGCAGCACTCTGCTGGGATAGATATTTGCCCTTTGGTGGGGAGGGGAAGTTTCGCTGAACCTGTCAGCTAGGATGTTGGCAATGTCTGTGGGTTCGTGTATTTTTGTCATTTTGGACTAATTCTGAGCATATCTGGGAATTACCACCCAGGTTCCTAACATAACTAAAGAAAGCCTTGTGATTATCCTTAGTGTCCTGTGCAATTTTTCTCTCGAAGCTGGCCTTAGACATCTTTATGAGTGCCCGTAGTTTTTTGCTAATACTGATCAGTGATGCCTTCCCTTTTTTGGGATTTTGCTCTATCATTTAGTAGCTTCCTCCTTCTATTGTATAGTTTGTTTATGGCTGGGGGCCACCAGACAGGACGTCTGCCTTTGGAGGATTGGGTCTTGGTTTTATTTGGGATCGCATGATCCATGCATTCCTGAAGGTGTTCATAGAATGCGTTTATAAAGGATTCTGCGGTCTGGGCCGTATTTTCCACAGGCCCGGGGGCTTTGAAGGATTCCACCTTGGTTTTGAGCAGTGTGAAATTTGCTTTAGAGAGGTTTTTCACTGTGGTTTTCTGGGCAGGGGGTGGGGTTGGGATGTGACTATCCAGTGAGATTAGTTTATGGTCTGATCTTACCAGTGAGGGATACACTTCTGGTCTGGAGCATAGAGGCCCCATGTTGGTGATGATCAGGTCCAGTATGTTTTCCCCTCGTGTGGGAGTGGTAACAAGTTGTTCCATAGCATTTGAGTTTATAAATTCTAGGAACCTTTGGGCTAGGGTGTTGGAGCAAGAGTAATGCTCCCAGTCTATGTTTGGGTAGTTGAAGTCACCTAATATAATGGTGTTTGGAGAGACCTTCATATTTTCCAGTGTTCTCAGGAAGGCGGAGTGGGGTTCCTGGGTTTGGGAGGGTGGTCTGTAGCAGGCTATAAACTGGAAGGCAGTTTTACCCACTGTTAGTTGCACATAGATAGTCTCTGATGCTTCATGCTTTGCCACCAACCTGGAGGTGTGGGTATCTTTGATGAATATCGATACTCCCCCTCCTTTTGTGGTTTGGTCCAAGTTTTGGGGCCGAAAAGCATGGTATGAGGTATAACCTGGTAGTGCTGGGGTGCTTTCAGGAGCCCTGAACCAGGTTTCTGTTACCGCACAGATATCGATGTTCTCCATGATAAGGAGAGTTTTGAGTGCGTGCATCTTGAGGTTTAGACTTCTGGCATTGAGTAGCATTACTCTTAGTTCCTTATCCCTTGTGATACCTACGGAGGTGGGGTGTCTTTTGAGCTTGCCTAAAAAAGGCACTATGGGGGTAGCAAGAGCCTTTGCCAATATCTGAAAGCCCAGGGGTGACAGCTGCAAGCCGTCCCTAGTGAAGCATCGTGGCTTGTCGAGCATATCATCCCAAGCTGACAGGCATTGGATCCCCTTTGAATGACACCAGTACTTAAGCCAATTGTTGAAATTGATCATCTTGTCTTCATATTGTGGCATCATTCTTGGTGAGGGTAAGATGCTACTCAAGGTCAGGGTCATACCGGCCTGGGCTACATGCTCAGAGAGCTCCTCTATGTCTCTTTTCATGTAGTCCAGGGAGGTACGTCTCAGGTCATTCACACCAGCATGGACAATGACTGAGTCATATTTGTACTTGCCTTGGAGTGACCTGAGTGCTTGTGTTATGTGGCGGATCCTAGCACCAGACAGGCAGCTCACCATGACCTTCTCCTTGTTCAGCCTTGTGAGCGGGACATCAGTGTGCCTGAGGATAGAGTCACCTATTGCAAGTGTATCAGGTGTGTTGTTTAGCCTTAAGGGCTGTGACTGTTCGGCGCACTGGCTTTGTGAGCTATGTGTTGCACGTGTTTTGTTTTGGGGTAGCGGTTGCTTGGGTGTCTGCTTTGGAGGTCTCTGCTGCTTAGGCAGATTTTTATTTAGAGCCTCCGAGTATGTTTTTGTGTGTTTATGTGTTTTGTTTGCTGTCGTGGTAGGTCTATGTGAGACTGGAATTGTAGTGAGTGTGGTTTCCTTTTCCTCCTGACTGGTTACACCAGTACTGAGTTGAGAGAGCTTATCCTCCAGTTTGGCTATATGGTTGCATCTCTCACATGTGTTGGAATTTGTTGGGAGGAGGAGAGGGCTGTCTGTGTACATGAGGCAGTTGTAACATTGCCTCAAGATTCCCAGATTCACCAGCTGGACCAGAGAGATTGTAAATATGTACAGATTAACTAGAAGTTGTGTGTGTAGCTATTTATGTGTATTTACATATATTTTAACTATAAGTTGTGTGTATCTGTTTATGGGTAGGTATGTACAGATTAGCTAGAAGTTGTGTGTGTATCTATTTATGTGTATGTATGTATATTTTAACTATAAGTTGGGCGTGTATCTATTTTTCTGTATTTATGTATATTTTAACTATAAGTTGTGTGTGTATCTATTATTGTGTATTTACTTATATTTTAACTATAAGTTGTGTGTGTATCTATTTATGTATATGCATGTATATTTTAACTATAAGTTGTGTGTGTAGCTATTTATGTGTATCTATGCTTATTTAACTATAAGTTGTGTGTATCGATTTATATGTAAGTATGTACAGATTAGCTAGAAGTTGTGTGTGTATCTATTTATTTTTTTGTATATTCTAACTATAAGTTGTGTGCGTATCTATTTATGTGTATGTATGTCTATTTTAACTACAAGTTGTATGTGTAACTTTTTATGTATATTTATGTATATTTTAACTATAAATTGTGTGTGTATCTAATTACGTATACGTATGTATATTTTAACTATAAGTTGTGTGTGTATCTATTTATGTATATGTATGTATATTTTAACTATAAGTTGTGTGCGTATCTATTTATGTGTATATATGTATATTTTAACTATAAGTTGTGTGTGTATCTATTTTTGTGTATTTACGTATATTTTAACTATAAGTTGTGTGTGTGCATCTATTTATGTGTATGTATGTACATTTTAACTATAAGTTGTGTGTATATCTATTTATGCATATGTATGTATATTTTAACGATAAGTTGGGTGTGTATCTATTTATGTGTATGTATGTATATTTTAAGTATAAGTTGTGTATGTATCTATTTATGTGTATTTATGTATATTTTATCTATAAGTTGTGTGTGTATCTATTTATGTGTATGTATGTATGTATATTTTAACTATAAGTTAACTATGTGTGTCTCTTTTTATGTGTATGTACGTATATTTTAACTATAAGTTGTGTGTATCTATTTATGTGTAGGTATGTATAGATTAGCTAGAAGTTGTGTGTGTATGTATTTATGTGTATGTATGTATATTTTAACTATAAGTTGTCTTTGTATCTATTTATGTCGATGTTTTTATATTTTAACTATAAGATGTGTGTTTAGCTACTTATGTGTATGTATGCTTATTTAACTATAAGTTGTGTTTATCTATTTATATGTAAGTATATACAGATTAGCTAGAAGTTGTGTGCATATCTATTTATGTGTATGCATGTATGTATATTTTAAGAATAAGTTCTGTGCGTATCTATTTATGTGTATGTATGTATGTATATTTTAACTATAAGAGGTATGTGTATCTATTTATGTATATGTATGTATATGTTAACTCTAAGTTGTGTGTGTATCTATTTATGTGTATTTACATATATTTTAACTATAAGTTGTGTGTGTATCTATTTTTGTGTATTTACGTATATTTTAACTATAAGTTCTGTGTGTATCTTGTTATGTGCATGTATGTATACTTTAAATATAAGTTCTGTGTGTATCTATTTATGTGTATGTACTTATATTTTAACTATATGTTGTGTGTGTATCTATTTATGTGTATGTATACTTATTTAACTATAAGTTGTGTGTATCTATTTATATGTAAGTATGTACAGATTAGCTAGAAGTTGTGTGTGTATCTATTTATGTGTATGTACGTATGTTTTAACTATAAGTTGTATGTGTATCTACTTATGTATATGTATGTGTATTTTAACTATAAGTTGTGTGTGTATCTATTTATGTGTATGTATGTATGTATATTTTAACTATAAGTTAACTATGTGTGTCTCTTTTTATGTGTATGTACGTATATTTTAACTATAAGTTGTGTGTATCTATTTATGTGTAGGTATGTATAGATTAGCTAGAAGTTGTGTGTGTATGTATTTATGTTTAAGTATGTATATTTTAACTATAAGTTGTCTTTGTATCTATTTATGTCGATGTTTTTATATTTTAACTATAAGATGTGTGTTTAGCAACTTATGTGTATGTATGTTTATTTAACTATAAGTTGTGTGTATTGATTTATATGTAAGTATGTACAGATTAGCTAGAAGTTGTGTGCGTATCTATGCATATTTTTGTATATTCTAACTATAAGTTGTGTGCGTATCTATTTATGTGAATGTATGTCTATTTTAACTACAAGTTGTATGTGTAACTTTTTATGTATATTTATGTATATTTTAACTATAAATTGTGTGTGTATCTAATTACGTATACGTATGTATATTTTAACTATAAGTTGTGTGTGTATCTATTTATGTATATGTATGTATATTTTAACTATAAGTTGTGTGTGTATCTATTTATGTGTATATATGTATATTTTAACTATAAGTTGTGTGTGTATCTATTTTTGTGTATTTACGTATATTTTAACTATAAGTTGTGTGTGTGCATCTATTTATGTGTATGTATGTACATTTTAACTATAAGTTGTGTGTGTATCTATTTATGCATATGTATGTATATTTTAACGATAAGTTGGGTGTGTATCTATTTATGTGTATGTACGTATATTTTAAGTATAAGTTGTGTATGTATCTATTTATGTGTATTTACGTATATTTTAACTATAAGTTGTGTGTGTAACTATTTATGTGTATTTACGTATATTTTAACTATAAGTTGGGTGCATATATTTTTATGTGTATGCAAATTTAAATTATCAATTGTGCGTGTATCTACTTATGTGTATGTATGTATGTATGTACGTATATTTTAACTATAAGTTGTATGCATCTCTTTTTATGTGTATGTATGAATATTTTAACTAGAAGTTGTATGTGTACCTATTTATGTGTATTTACGTATATTTTAACTATAAGTTGTGTGTGTATCTATTTTTATGTATTTACATATATTTTAACTTTAAGTTGTGTGTGTATCTATTTATGTGTATTTATGTATATTTTAACTATAAGTTGTGTGTGTAGCTATTTATGTGTATGTATGCTTATTTAACTATAAGGTGTGTGTATTTATATGTAAGTATTTACAGATTAGCTAGAAGTTGTGTGTGTATCTATTTATGTGTATGTATGTATATTTTACCTATAAGTTCTGTATATATCTATTTATGTGTATGTATGTATGTTTTAACTATAAGTTGTGTGTAACTTTTTATGTATATGTATGTATTTTTTAACTATAAGTTGTGAGTGTATCTATTTACATATATATATGTATATTTTAACTATACTTTGTGTATCTCTTTATGTATATGTATGTATATTTTAACGATAAGCTGTGTGTGTATCAACTTATGTGTATGCACGTATATTTTAACTATAAGTTGGGCATGTATCTACTTTTGTGTATTTACGTATATTTTAACTATAAGTTGGGTGTTTATCTATTTATGTGTATGTACGTATATTTTAAGTATAAGTTGTGTGTGTATCTATTTATGTGTATTTACGTATATTTTAACTATAAGTTGTGTGTGTATCTATTTTTGTGTATTTACGTGTATTTTAACTATAAGTTGTGTGTGTATCTATTTATGTGTATGTATGTATATTTTAACTATAATTGTGTGTGTAGCTATTTATGTGAATGTATTCTTATTTAACTATAAGTTGTGTGTATCTATTTATATGTAAGTATGTACAGATTAGCTAGAAGTTGTGTATGTATCTATTTATGTGTATGTATGTATATTTTAACTATAAGTTGTGTGGTATCTATTTATGAGTAAGTATGTACATTTTAACTATAAGTTGTGCGTGTAACTTTTTATGTATATGTATGTATTTTGACCTATAAGTTGTGTGTGTATCTATTTACGTATATGTATGCATATTTTAACTATAAGTTGTGTGTGTATCTATTTATGTATATGTATGTATATTTTAACTATAAGGTCTGTGTGTATCTATTTATGTGTATGTATGTATATTTTAACTATAAGTTGCATGTGTATGTATTTATGTGTATTTACGTTTTTTTTAACTATAAGTTGTGTGTGTATCTATTTTTGTGTATTAACATATATTTTAACTATAAGTTGTGTATGTATCTATTTATGTGTATTTACGTATATTTTAAATATAAGTTGTGTGTATCTATTTATGTGTATGTATGCATGTATATTTTAACTATAAGTTAACTATGTGTGTCTCTTTTTATGTGTATGTACGTATATTTTAACTATAAGTTGTGTGCATCTATTTATGTGTAGGTATGTATAGATTAGCTAGAAGTTGTGTGTGTATGTATTTATGTGTATGTATGTATATTTTAACTATAAGTTGTCTTTGTATCTATTTATGTCGATGTTTTTATATTTTAACTATAAGATGTGTGTTTAGCTACTTATGTGTATGTATGCTTATTTAACTATAAGTTGTGTTTATCTATTTATATGTAAGTATATACAGATTAGCTAGAAGTTGTGTGCATATCTATTTATGTGTATGCATGTATGTATATTTTAAGAATAAGTTCTGTGCGTATCTATTTATGTGTATGTATGTATATTTTAACTATAAGAGGTGTGTGTATCTATTTATGTATATGTATGTATATTTTAACTCTAAGTTGTGTGTGTATCTATTTATGTGTATTTACATATATTTTAACTATAAGTTGTGTGTTTATCTATTTATGTGTATGTACATATAGTTTAACTATATGTTGTGTGTATCTATTTATGTGTATGTATGCTTATTTAACAATAAGTTGTGTGTATCTATTTATATGTAAGTATGTACAGATTAGCTAGAAGTTGTGTGTGTATCTATTTATGTGTATGTACGTATGTTTTAACTATAAGTTGTATGTGTATCTACTTATGTATATGTATGTGTATTTTAACTATAAGTTGTGTGTGTATCTTTTTATGTATATGTATGTATATTTTATCTATAAGATGTGTGTGTATCTATTTACCTATATGTATGTATATTTTAACTATAAGTTGTGTGTGTATCTATTGATGTATATGTATGTATATTTTAACTATAAGTTATGTGTGTATCTATTTTTGTGTATTTACATATATTTTAACTATAAGTTGTGTGTGTATCTATTTATGTATATGTATGTATATTTTAACTATAAGTTGGGTGTGTATCTATTTATGTGTATGTACGTACATTTTAAGTATAAGTTGTGTGGGTATCTGTTAATGTGTATTTACGTATATTTTAACTATAAGTTGTGGGTGTATCTATTTTTGTGTATTTATGTATATTTTAATTATAAGTTGTTTGTGAATCTATTTATGTGCATGTATATTTTAACTATAAGTTGTGTGTCTAGCTATTTATCTGTATGTATGCTTATTTAACTATAAGTTGTGTTTATCTATTTATATGTAAGTATGTACAGATTAGCTAGAAGTTGTGTGTGTGTATCTATTTACGAGTATGTATGTATATTTTAACTATAAGTTGTGTGTGTATCTATTTATGTGTATGTATGTATATTTTAACTATACGTTGTGTGTGTAACTTTTTATGTATATGTATGTATTTTTAACTATAAGTTGTCTCTGTATCTGTTTATGTATATGTATGTATATTTTAATTATAAGTTCTGTGGGTATCTATTTATGTGTATGTACGTATATTTTAACTATAAGTTGTGTGTGTCTATTTTTGTGTATTTACGTATATTTTAACTATAAGTTATGTGTGTATGTATTTATGTGTATTTAAGTATATTTTAACTATAAGTTGTGTGTAACTATTTTTGTGTATTTACGTATATTTTAACTATAAGTTGTGTGTGTATCTACTTATGCATATGTATGTATATTTTAACTATAAGTTTGGTGTGTATCTATTTATGTGTATGTACGTATAGTTTAAGTATATGTTGTGTGTGTATCTATTTATGTGTATGTATATTTTAACTATAAGTTGTCTGTGTATCTATTTATGTGCATGTACATATATTTTAACTATAAGTTATGTGTATCTATTTATGTGTAGGTATGTATAGATTATCTAGAAGTTGTGTGTGTATCTATTTATGTGTATGTATTTATTTTTTAACTATAAGTTGTGTGCGTATCTTTTTATGTATATGAATGTATATTTTAACTATAAGTTCTGTGTCTATATTTTTATGTATATATATGTATATTTTAATTATAAGTTGTGTGTGTATCTATTTACGTATATGTAGTTATATTTTAACTATAAATTGTGTGTGTATCTATTTATGTATATGTATGTATATTTTAACTATAAGTTGTGTGTGTATCTTTTTATGTGTATGTACGTATATTTTAACTATAACTTATGTGTGTATCTATTTATGTGTATTTACGTATATTTTAACAATAAGTTGTGTGTGTATCTATTTTTGTGTATTTACGTATATTTTAACTATAAGTTGTGTAACTATTTATGTGTATGTATGTATATTTTAACTATAAGTTGGGTGTGTATCTATTTATGTGTATGTACATATATTTTAACTATAAGTTGTGTGTGTATCTATTTATTTGTATTTACGTATATTTTAACTATAAGTTGTGTGTATCTATTTTTGTGTATTTACGTATATTTTAACTATAAGTTGTGTGTGTATCTATGTATATGTATGTATATTTTAACAATAAGTTGTGTGTGTATCTATTTATGTGTATGTACATATAGTTTAACTATATGTTGTGTGTGTACTATTTATGTGTATGTATGCATATTTTAACTATAAGTTGTGTGTGTATCTATTTATGTGTATGTTCTTATATTTTAATTATAAGTTGTGTGTGTAGCTATTTATGTGTATGTACGTATATTTTAACTATAAGTTGTGTGTGTATTTATGTGTATTTATGTATATTTTAACAATAAGTTATGTGTGTATCAATTTATCTGTATGTATGTATATTTTAACTTTACGTTGTTTGTGTATCTATTTATGTGTCTGTACATATAGTTTAACTATAAGTTGTGTGTGTATCTATTTCTGTATATGTATGTATATTTTAAGTATAATTTTGGGGTGTATCTATTTGTGTGTATGTAAGTATATTTTAAGTATAAGTTGATAAGTTGTGTGTTTATCTATTCATTTGTATTTACGTAAATGTTAACTATATGTTGTCTGTGTACCTATTTATGTGTATTTACGTATATTTTAACTATAAGTTTTATGTGTATCTATTTATCTATATGTATGTATGTTTTAACTATATTTTATTTATGTGTATGTACATATAGTTTAACTATAAGTTGTGTATGTATCTATTTATGTGTATGTATGCATATTTAACTATAAGTTGTGTGTATCTATTAATATGTAAGTATGTATAGATTAGCTAGAAGTTGTGTGTGTCTCTTTTTATGTGTATGTACGTATATTTTAACTATAAGTTGTGTGTGTATCTATTTATGTGTATTTACATATATTTTAACTATAAGTTGTATCTATTTATGTGTAGGTATGTATAGATTAGCTAGAAGTTGTGTGTGTTTCTATTTATGTGTATGTATGCATATTTTAACTAAAAGTTGTGTGTATATCTATTTATGTGTATGTACTTATATTCTAACTATAAGTTGTGTGTGTAACTATTTATGTGTATGTATGCTTATTTAACTATAAGTTATGTGTGCATCTATTTATGTGTATGTACATCTATTTTAAGTAAAAGTTGTGTTCCTCTGTTTATGTGCATTTACGTATATTTTAACTTTAATTTGGGGATATATCTATTTATGTGTATGTACGTATATTTTAAGTATAAGTTGTATTTATCTATTTATGTGTATTTACGTATATTTTAACTATAAGTTTTATGTGTATCTATTTATCTATATGTATGTATGTTTTAACTATATTTTATTTATGTGTATGTATGCTTATTTAACTATAAGTTGTGTTTGTCTATTTATATGTATGTACAGATTAGCTAGAAGTTGTGTGTGTATCTATTTATGTGTATGTACGTATGCTTTAACTATAAGTTCTGTGTGTATCTATTTATGTGTATGTATGTATATTTTAACTATAAGTTGTGTGTGTATCTATTTATGTATATGTATGTATATTTTAACTATAAGTTGTGTGTGTATCTATTTATGTGTATGTACGTATATTTTAACTATAAGTTGTGTGTGTATCTATTTTTGTGTATTTACATATATTTTAACTATAAGTTGTGTGTGTATCTATTTATGTATATGTATGTATATTTTAACTATAGGTTGTGTGTGTATCTATTTATGTATATGTATGTATATTTTAACTATAAGTTGTGTGTCTATTTATGTGTATGTACGTATATTTTAACTATAAGTTGTGTGTGTATCTATTTATGTGTATTTACGTATATTTTAACTATAAGTTGTGTGTGTATCTATTTTTGTGTATTCATGTATATTTTATCTATAAGTTGTGTGTATATCTATTTATGTATATGTATGTATATTTTAACTATAAGTTGTGTGTGTATCTATTTATTTGCATTTACGTATATTTTAATTATAAGTTGTGTATGTATCTATTTTTGTGTAATTACATATATTTTAACTATAACTTGTGTGTGTATCTATTTATGTGTATGTATGTATATTTTAACTATACGTTGTGTTTGTATTTATGTATATGTATGTATATTTTAACTATAAGTTTGGTGTGTATCTTTTTATGTCTATTTACGTATATTTTAACTATAAGTTGTGTATGTATCTATGTTTGTGTATTTACGTATATTTTAACTATAAGTTGTGTGTGTATCTATTTATGTATATATATATATATATATATATATATATATATATATATATATATATATATATTTTAACTATAAGTTGTGTGTGTATCTATTTATGTGTATGTACGGTTCCCTATCAGAAGCCTGAAACACTATAAGCTTGTTTCAGTCGGTAGATATTAGTGTCTTTGTATTGGCATATTAGCATTATTTGTGTTCATAGGATTGAGTTTCATTTTTTGGGTTTTTTCAGTTTTTGGGTTTTTCAGGCTTTTGGTTTCAGGATTTTGATTTTTAAGCTTATAGTGTTTCAGGCTTCTGATAGGGAACCGTATGTACATATAGTTTAGCTATAAGTTGTGTGTGTATCTATTTCTGTATATGTATGTATATTTTAACTATAATTTGGGGGTGTATCTATTTATGTGTATGTACGTATATTTTAAGTATAAGTTGATAAGTTGTGTATTTATCTATTTATTTGTATTTACGTAAATTTTAACTATAAGTTGTGTGTGTATCTATTTTTGTGTATTTACGTACATTTTAACTATAAGTTTTGTGTGCATCTCTTTATGTATATGTATGAATGTTTTAACTATATTTTATTTATGTGTATGTACATATAGTTTAACTATAAGTTGTGTATGTATCTATTTATGTGTATGTATGCATATTTAACTATAAGTTGTGTGTATCTATTAATATGTAAGTATGTATAGATTAGCTAGAAGTTGTGTGTGTCTCTATTTATGTGTATGTACGTATATTTTAGCTAAAAGTTGTGTGTGTATCTATTTATGTGCATTTACATATATTTTAACTATAAGTTGTGTGTATCTATTTATGTGTAGGTATGTATAGATTAGCTAGAAGTTGTGTGTGTATCTATTTATGTGTATGTACATATATTTTAAGTATAAGTTGATAAGTTGTGTGTTTATCTATTTATTTGTATTTACGTAAATTTTAACTATAAGTTGTGTGTGTATCTATTTTTCTGTATTTACATATATTTTAACTATAAGTTTTGTGTGTATCTCTTTATGTATATGTATGAATGTTTTAACTATATTTTATTTATGTGTATGTACATTTAGTTTAACTATAAGCTGTGTATGTATCTATTTATGTGTATGTATGCATATTTAACTATAAGATGTGTGTATCTATTAATATGTAAGTATGTATAGATTAGCTAGAAGTTGTGTGTGTCTCTTTATGTGTATGTACGTATATTTTAGCTAAAAGTTTTGTGTGTATCTATTTATGTGCATTTACATATATTTTAACTATAAGTTGTGTGTATCTATTTATGTGTAGGTATGTATAGATTAGCTAGAAGTTGTGTGTGTATCTATTTATGTGTATGTATGCATATTTTAACTAAAAGTTCTGTGTATTTCTATTTATGTGTATGTACTTATATTTTAACTATAAGTTGTGTTTGTAGCTATTTATAAGTATGTTTGCTTATTTAACTATTAGTTGTGTATCTATTCATATGTAAGTATGTGCATATTAGCTATAAATTGTGTATGTATCTATTTGTGTGTATGTACGTATATTTTAACTGTAGGTTGTGTGCATATCTATGTGTATGTTTTTATATTTTAACTATAAGTTGTGTGTGTATCTTTTTATGTATATGTATGTATATTTTAACTATAAGTTGTGTGTGTATTTACATATATGTATAATGTATATTTTAACTATAAGTTGTGTGTGTATCTATTTATGTATATGTATGTATATTTTAACTTTTAGTTGTGTGTGTATCTATTTATTTGTAATTACATATATTTTAATTATAAGTTCTGTATGTATCTATTTTTGTGTATTTACATATATTTTAACTATAAGTTGTGTGTGTATCTATTTATGTGTATGTATGTATATTTTAACTATATGTTGTGTGTGTATCTATTTATGTGTATGTATGTATATTTTAACTATAAGTTGTGTGTGTATCTATTTATGTCTATTTACATATATTTTAACTATAAGTTGTGTATGTATCTATTTTTGTGTATTTACGTATATTTTAACTATAAGTTGTGTGTGTATCTATTTATGTATATATATATATATATATATATATATATATATATATGTATATTTTAACTATAAGTTGAGTGTGTATCTATTTATGTGTATGTACATATAGTTTAACTATAAGTTGTGTGTGTATCTATTTATGTGTATGCATGCATATTTAACTATAAGTTGTGTGTATCTATTAATATGTAAGTATGTATATTTTAACTATAAGTTGTGTGTATCTATTTATGTGTATGTATGTATATTTTAACTATAAGTTGTGTGTGTATCTATTTATGTGTATTTACATATATTTTAACTATTAGTTGTGTGTGTATCTATTTATGTGTATGTATAGATTAGCTAGAAGTTGTGTGTGTATCTATTTATGTGTATTTACATATATTTTAACTATAAGTTGTGTGTGCATCTTTTTATGTGTATGTACTTATATTCTAACAATAAGTTGTGTGTGTAGCTATTTATGTGTATGTATGCTTATTTCACTATTGTGTATCTGTATGTGTATCTATTCATATGTATATGTATATTTTAACTAGAAGTTGTGTGTATCTATTTATGTATGTATGTATATTTTAACTGTAGGTTGTGCATATCTGTGTGTATGTATGTATATTTTAACTATAAGTTGTGTGTATCTTTTTATGTATATATATTTTAATAATAAGTTGTGAGCGTATCTATTTATGTGTATGTATGTATGTATATTCTTACTATAAGTTGTGTGTGTATCTTTTTATGTATATGTATGTATATTTTAACTATAAGTTGAGTATGTATATATTTATGTGTATGTATGTATATTTTAACTATAAGTTGTGTGTATCTATTTGTGTGTGTATGTAGATTTTAACTATAAGTTGTGTGTGTATCTATTTATTTATATGTATGTATATTTTAACTGTAAGTTGTGTGTCTATCTATTTGTGTGTATGTACATCTATTTTAAGTAAAAGTGTGTATCTATTTATGTGCATTTACGTATATTTTAACTATAATTTGGGGGTATATCTATTTATGTGTATGTATGTATATTTTAAGTATAAGTTGTGTTTATCTATTCATGTGTATTTACATATATTTTAACTATAAGTTGTGTGTATCTATTTATGTATGTATGTATTTTAACTATAAGTTGTATCTATTTATGTGTATGTTTTAACTATAAGTTGTGTGTATCTATTTATGTGTATGTATATTTTAACTATAAGTTGTGTGTGTATCTGTTTATGTATGTATGTATATTTTAACTATAAGTTGTGTTTATCTATTTATGTATCTGTATGTATGTATATTTTAACTATAAGTTGGGATGTATCTATTTATGTGTATGTACGTATATTTTAACTATAAGTTGTGTGTGTATCTATTTATGTGTATGTATGTATATTTTAACTATAAGTTGTTTGTGCATCTATTTATGTATATGTATTTCTATTTTAACTATAAGTTGTGTGTATCTATTTATGTATGTATGTATATTTTAACTATAAGTTGTGTGTATCTATTTATGTGTATGTATATTTTAACTATAAGTTGTGTGTATCTATTTATGTGTATGTATGTATATTTTAACTATAAGTTGTGTGTGTATCTATTTATGTGTATGTATATTTTAACTATAAGTTGTGTGTGTATCTATTTATGTGTATGTATGTATATTTTAACTATAAGTTGTGTGTGTATCTATTTATGTGTATGTATGTATATTTTAACTATAAGTTGTGCGGGTATCTATTTATGTTTATGTACGTATATTTTAACTATAAGTTGTTTGTGTATCTATTTGTGTGTATTTATGTATATTTTAACTATAAGTTGTGTGTGTATCTATTTATGTGTATGTATGTATATTTTAACTATAAGTTGTGTGTGTATCTTTTTATGTATATGTATGTATATTTTAACTATAAGTTGTGTGTATCTATTTATGTATATGTATGTATATTTTAACTATAAGTTGTGTGTGTATCTATTTATGTGTATGTATGTATATTTTAACTATAAGTTGTGTGTGTATCTATTTATGTGCATGTATTTATACTTTAACTATAAGTTTTGTGTGTATCTATTTATGGGTATGTTCTTATATTTTAACTATAAGTTGTGTGTGTATCTATTAATGTGTATGTACATATATTTTAACTATAAGTTGGGTGTGTATCTATTTGTGTGTATTTATGTATATTTTAACTATAAGTTGTGTGTGTATCTATTTATTTATATGTATGTATATTTTAACTGTAAGTTGTGTGTCTATCTATTTATGTGTATGTACATATATTTTAACTATAAGTTGTGTGTATCTTTTTATGTGTATTTATGTATATTTTAACTATAAGTTGTGTGTGTATCTATTTATGTATGTATGTATATTTTAACTATAAGTTGTGTGTGTATCTATTTATGTGTATGTATGTATATTTTAACTATAAGTTGTGTGTGTATCTATTTATGTGTATGTATATATTTTAACTATAAGTTGTGTGTATCTATTTATGTGTATATGTATATTTTAACTATAAGTTGTGTGTATCTATTTATGTGTATGTATGTATATTTTAACTATAAGTTGTGTGTATCTATTTATGTGTATGTATGTATATTTTAACTATAAGTTGTGTGTAGCTATTTATGTGTATGCATGCATATTTAACTATAAGTTGTGTGTATCTATTTATATGTAAGTATGTATACTTTAACTATAAGAGGTGTGTGTATCTATTTATGTATATGTACGTATATTTTAACTCTAAGTTGTGTGTATCTATTTATGTATGTATGTATATTTTAACTATAAGTTGTGTGTGTATCTATTTATGTGTATGTATATTTTAACTATAAGTTGTGTGTGTATCTATTTATGTATATGTACGTATATTTTAACTCTAAGTTGTGTGTGTATCTATTTATGTGTATTTATGTATATTTTAACTATACGTTCTGTGTGTATCTATTTATGTGCATGTATGTATATTTTAACTATAAGTTGTGTGTATCTATTTATGTGTATGTATGTATATTTTAACTATAAGTTGTGTGTGTATCTATTTATGTGTATGTATATATTTTAACTATAAGTTGTGTGTGTATCTATTTATGTGTATGTATGTATATTTTAACTATAAGTTGTGTGTGTATCTATTTATGTGTATGTATATTTTAACTATAAGTTGTGTGTGTATCTATTTATGTGTATGTATGTATATTTAACTATAAGTTGTGTGTGTATCTATTATGTGTATGTATGTATATTTTAACTATAAGTTGTGTGTATCTATTTATGTATATGTATGTATATTTTAACTATAAGTTGTGTGTATATCTACTTATGTGTATGTACATCTATTTTAAGTAAAAGTTGTGTTTATCTATTTATGTGCATGTATGTATATTTTAACTATACGTTGTGTGTATCTATTTATGTGTATGTACGTATATTTTAACTATAAGTTGTGTGTGTATCTTTTTATGTCTATTTACGTATATTTTAACTATAAGTTGTGTGTATCTATTTATGTGTATGTACATATTTTAACTATAAGTTGTGTGTGTATCTATTTAGGTGTATGTATGTATATATTTTAACTATAAGTTGTGTGTATCTATTTATGTGTATGTATGAATATTTAACTATAAGTTGTGTGTATCTATTAATATGTAAGTACTTATATTTTAATTATAAGTTGTGTGTGTAGCTATTTATGTGTATGTAGGTATATTTTAACTTTAAGTTGTGTGTGTATCTATTTGTGTGTATGTACTTATATTTTAATTATAAGTTGTGTGTGTAGCTATTTATGTGTATGTATGTAAATTTTAACTATAAGTTGTGTGTGTATATTTTTGTATATGTATGTATATTTTAACTATAAGTTGTGTGTGTATCTATTAATGTGTATGTACATATATTTTAACTATAAGTTGGGTGTGTATCTATTTATGTGTATGTATGTATTTTAACTATAAGTTGTGTGTATCTATTTATGTGTATGTACATATTTTAACTATAAGTTGTGTGTACCTATTTATGTATCTGTATGTATGTATATTTTAACTATAAGTTGGGATGTATCTATTTATGTGTATGTACATATAATTGAAGTATAAGTTGTGTGTGTATATATTTATGTGTATGTATGTATATTTTAACTATAAGTTGTGTGTGTATCTATTTTTGTGTATTTATGTATATTTTAACTATAAGTTGTGTGTGTGTATCTATTTATGTGTATGTATGTATATTTTAACTATAAGTTGTGTGTGTATCTATTTATGTGTATGTATGTATATTTTAACTTTAAGTTGTGTGTGTATCTATTTGTGTGTATGTACTTATATTTTAATTATAAGTTGTGTGTGTAGCTATTTATGTGTATGTATGTAAATTTTAACTATAAGTTGTGTGTGTAGCTATTTATGTGTATGTATGCTTATATAACTATAAGTTGTTTGTGTATCTATTTATGTATATGTATGTATATTTTAACTATAAGTTGTGTTTGTATATTTTTGTATATGTATGTATATTTTAACTATAAGTTGTGTGTGTATCTATTTATGTGTATTTACATATATTTTAACTATAAGTTGTGTGTGTATCTATTTTTGTGTATTTACATATATTTTAACTATATGTTGTGTGTGCACTATTTATGTATGTATGTATATTTTAACTATAATGTGTGTGTATCTATTTATGTGTATGTATGTATATTTGAACTTTAAGTTGTGTGTGTATCTATTTATGTGTATGTATGTATATTTTAACTATAAGTTGTGTGTATCTATTTATGTGTATGTACATATATTTTAACTATAAGTTGTGTGTGTATCTATTTATGTATATGTATGTATATTTTAACTATAAGTTGTGTGTATCTATTTATGTATATGTATGTATATTTTAACTATAAGTTGTGTGTGTATCTAATTATGTATATGTGTGTGTACATTTTAACTATAAGTTGTGTGTCTATCTATTTATGTGTATGTATGTATATTTTAACTATAAGTTGTGTGTGTATCTATCTTATGTCTCTGTATGTATATTTTAACTATAAGTTGTGTGTGTATCTATTTATGTGTATTTATGTATATTTTAACTATAAGTTGTGTGTGTATCTATTTATGTGTATGTACATATTTTAACTATAAGTTGTGTGTGTATCTATTTATGTATATGGTTATATTTTAACTATAAGTTGTGTGTATCTATTTATGTGTATGTATATTTTAACTATAAATTGTGTGTATCTATTTATGTGTATGTATGGATATTTTAACTATAAGTTGTGTGTGTATCTATTTATGTGTATGTATGTATATTTTAACTATAAGTTATGTGTGCATCTATTTATGTATGTATATATTTAACTATAAGTTGTGTGTATCTATTTATGTATGTATATATTTTAACTATAAGTTCTGTGTGTATCTATTTTTGTGAATTTACGTATATTTTAACTATAAGTTGTGTATCTATGTGTATGTATGTATATTTTAACTATAAGTTCTGTGTGTATCTATTTATGTATCTGTATGTATGTATATTTTAACTATAAGTTGGGATGTATCTATTTATGTGTATGTACATATTTTAACTATAAGTTGTGTGTGTCTATTTATGTGTATTTACGTATATTTTAACTATAAGTTGTATGTGTATCTATTTATGTATATGTATGTATATTTTAACTATAGGTTGTGTGTCTTTTTATGTGTATGTACATATATTTTAACTATAAGTTGTGTGTGTATCTATTTATGGGTATTTACATATATTTTAACTATAAGTTGTGTTTATCTGTTTATGTCTATTTACGTATATTTTAACTATAAGTTTTGTGTGTATCTATTTATGTATATGTATGTATATTTTAACTATAAGTTGTGTGTGTATCTATTTATTTGTATTTATATATATTTTAACTATAAGTTGTGTGTGTATCTATTTTTGTGTATTTATGTATATTTTAACTATAAGTTGTGTGTGTATCTATTTATGTGTATGTATGTATATTTTAACTTTAAGTTGTGTGTGTATTTATGTATATGTATGTATATTTTAAATATAGGTTGTGTGTATCTATTTATGTGTATTTACGTATATTTTAACTATAAGTTGTGTATGTATCTATTTTTGTGTATTTATGTATATTTTAACTATAAGTTGTGTGTGTATCTATTTATGTATATGTATGTATATTTTAACTATAAGTTGAGTTTGTATCTATTTATGTGTATGTACATATAGTTTAACTATAAGTTGTGTGTGTATCTATTTCTGTATATGTATGTATATTTTAACTATAATTTGGGGGTGTATCTATTTATGTGTATGTACGTATATTTTAAGTATAAGTTGATAAGTTGTGTATTTATCTATTTATTTGTATTTACGTAAATTTTAACTATAAGTTGTGTGTGTATCTATTTTTGTGTATTTACGTACATTTTAACTATAAGTTTTGTGTGTATCTATTTATGTATATGTATGAATGTTTTAACTATATTTTATTTATGTGTATGTACATATAGTTTAACTATAAGTTGTGTATGTATCTATTTATGTGTATGTATGCATATTTAACTATAAGTTGTGTGTATCTATTAATATGTAAGTATGTATAGATTAGCTAGAAGTTGTGTGTGTCTCTTTTTATGTGTATGTACATATATTTTAACTATAAGTTGTGTGTGTATCTATTTATGTGTATTTATGTATATTTTAACTATAAGTTGTGTGTATCTATTTATGTGTATGTATGCATATTTTAACTAAAAGTTGTGTGTATATCTATTTATGTGTATGTATATTTTAACTATAAGTTGTGTGTGTAGCTATTTATGTGTATGTATGCTTATTTAACTATAAGTTGTGTGTATCTATTTATATGTAAGTATGTGCAGATTAGCTAGAAGTTGTGTGCATATCTATCTATGTGTATGTAAGCATATGTTAACTATAAATTGTGTGCGTATCTATTTATGTGCATATATGTATATTTTTACTATAAGTTGTGTGTGTAACTTTTTATGTATATGTATGTATATTTTAACTATAAGTTGTGTGTGTATCTATTTATGTATATGTATGTATATTTTAACTATAAATTGTGTGTATCTATTTATGTATATGTATGTATATTTTAACTATAATTTGGGGGTATATCTATTTATGTGTATGTATGTATATTTTAAGTATAAGTTGTGTTTATCTATTCATGTGTATTTACATATATTTTAACTATAAGTTGTGTATGTATCTGTTTATGTGTATGTACGTATATTTTAACTATAAGTTGTGTGTGTATCTATTTATGTGTATGTACATATATTTTAACTATAAGTTGTGTGTGTATCTATTTATGTGTATTTACATATATTTTAACTATAAGTTGTGTGTGTATCTATTTTTGTGTATTTATGTATATTTTAACTATAAGTTGTGTGTGTATCTATTTATGTATATGTATGTATATTTTAACTATAAGTTGTGTGTATCTATTTATGTGTATGTACATATAGTTTAATTATAAGTTGTGTATGTATCTATTTATCTGTATGTATGCACATTTAACTATAAGTTGTGTTTATCTATTAATATGTATGTATAGATTAGTTAGAAGTTGTGTGCGTCTCTTTTTATGTATGTATATTTGGGTCTATATTTTAACTATAAGTTGTGTGTATCTATTTATGTGTATGTATGTATATATTTAACTATAAGTTGTGTGTAAGTCTATTTATGTGTATGTATATTTTAACTATAAGTTGTGTGTGTATCTATTTATGTGTATTTATGTATATTTTAACTATAACTTGTGTGTGTATCTATTTATGTTTATGTGGACACTGTTGTTTTTGTGTGTGTTTGTGTTGAGTGTATGTTTTCGAATGTGATTTTAACTGGGAAAAGTCGTATTCATGACTATTTGATTTGTGTGGATTTATTGTTTATCTATATATTATAACATTCGATCTTTGTAGATTTCGATGTTATAATATAGACCCCATATATTTTAACTATAAGTTGTCTGTGTATCTATTTATGTGTATTTACTTATATTTTCACTATAAATTGTGTGTATCTATTTATGTGTATGTATAGATTAGCTAGAAGTTGTGTGTATATCTATTTATGTGTATGTATAGATATTTTAACTATAAGTTGTGAGAGTATCTATTTATGTGTATGTATGTATGTATATTTTTACTATAAGTTGTGTGTGTATCTTCTTATGTATATGTATGTATATTTTATCTATAAGTTGTTTGTATCTAGTTATATGTAAATATATACAGATTAACTAGAAGTTGTGTGAGTATCTATTTATGTGTATGTATGTATATTTAAACTATAAGTTGTGAGAATATCTATTTATGTGTATGTATGTATATTTTAACTATAAGTTGTGTGTGTAGCTATTTATGTGTATGTATGCTTATTTAACTATACGTTGTGTGTATCTATTTATATGTAAGTATGTACAGATTAGCTAGAAGTCATGTGTACCTATTTATGTGTATGTATGTATATTTTACCTATAAGTTGTGCTTATCTATTTACGTATATGTATGTATATTTTAACTATAAGTTGTGTGTGTGTATCTTTTGATGTGTATGTATGTATATTTTAACTATAAGTTGTGTGTATCTATTTATGTGCATTTACATATACTTTAAGTTTTGTGTGTATCTATTTTTGTGTATTTACGTATATTTTAACTATAAGTTGTGTGTGTATCTATTTATGTGTATGTATGTATATTTTAACTACAAGTTGTGTGTGTAGCTATTTATGTGTATGTATGCTTATTTAACTATAAGTTGTGTGTATCTATTTATATGTAAGTATGTACAGATTAGCTAGAAGTTATGTGTGTATCTATTTATGTGTATGTATGTATAGTTTAACTAAAAGTTGTGTGCGTATCTATTTATGTATATGTATGTATTTTTTAACTATAAGTTGTGTGTCTATCTATTTATGTGTATGTGTGTACATTTTAACTATAAGTTGTGTGTCTATCTATTTATGTGTATGTATGTATATTTTAACTATAAGTTGTGTGTGTATCTATTTTTGTGTATTTACGTATATTTTATCTATAAGTTGAGTGTATATCTATTTATGTATATGTATGTATATTTTAACTATAAGTTGTGTGTGTATCTATTTATTTGCATTTACATATATTTTAATTATAAGTTGTGTATGTATCTATTTTTGTGTAATTACATATATTTTAACTATAACTTGTGTGTGTATCTATTTATGTGAATGTATGTATATTTTAACTATAACTTGTGTGTGTATCTATGTGTATGTACATATAGTTTAACTATAAGTTGTGTGTGTATCTATTTCTGTATATGTATGTATATTTTAACTATAATTTGGGGGTGTATCTATTTATGTGTATGTATGTATATTTTAAGTATAAGTTGATAAGTTGTGTGTTTATCTATTTATTTCTATTTACGTAAATTTTAACTATAAGTTGTGTGTGTATCTATTTTTGTGTATTTACGTATATTTTAACTATAAGTTTTGTGTGTATCTCTTTATGTATATGTATGAATGTTTTAACTATATTTTATTTATGTGTATGTACATATAGTTTAATTATAAGTTGTGTATGTATCTATTTATGTGTATGTATGCATATTTAACTATAAGTTGCGTGTATCTATTAATATGTAAGTATGTATAGATTAGCTAGAAGTTGTGTGTGTCTCTTTTTATGTGTATATACGTATATTTTAGCTAAAAGTTGTGTGTGTATCTATTTATGTGCATTTACATATATTTTAACTATAAGTTGTGTGTATCTATTTATGTGTATGTACAGACTAGTTAGAAGTTGTGTGTGTATCTATTTATGTGTATGTATGTATGTTTTAACTATAAGTTGTGTGTGTATCTATGTGTATGCATGTATATTTTAACTATAAGTTGTGTCTGTATCTTTTTATGTATATGTATGCATATTTTAACTATAAGTTGTGTGTCTATTTATGTGTATGTACGTATATTTTAACTATAAGTTGTGTGTGTATCTATTTATGTGTATTTATGTATATTTTAACTATAAGTTGTGTGTGTATCTATTTATGTATATGTATGTATATTTTAAATATAAGTTGTGTGTCTATTTATGTGTATGTACGTATATTTTAACTATAAGTTGTGTGTGTATCTATTTATGTGTATTTACGTATATTTTAACTATAAGGTGTGTGTATCTATTTTTGTGTATTTATGTATATTTTATCTATACGTTGTGTGTATATCTATTTATGTATATGTATGTATATTTTAACTATAAGTTGTGTGTGTATCTATTTATTTGTATTTACATATATTTTAATTATAGTTGTGTATGTATCTATTTTTGTGTATTTACATATATTTTAACTATAAGTTGTGTGTGTATCTATTTATGTGTATGTATGTATATTTTAACTATACGTTGTATGTGTATTTATGTCTATGTACGTATATTTTAACTATAAGTTGTGTGTGTATTTATTTCTGTCTATTTACGTATATTTTAACTATAAGTTGTGTATGTATCTATTTTTGTGTATTTACGTATATTTTAACTATAAGTTGTGTGTGTATCTATTTATGTATGTATATATATATATATATATATGTGTATATTTTAACTATAAGTTGTGTGTGTATCTCGTATTGTGTATGTACATATAGTTTAACTATAAATTGTGTGTGCATCTATTTCTGTATATGTATGTATATTTTAACTATAATTTGGGGCTGTATCTATTTATGTGTATGTACGTATATTTTAAGTATAAGTTGATAAGTTGTGTGTTTATCTATTTATTTGTATTTACGTAAATTTTAACTATAAGTTGTGTGTTTATCTACTTTTGTGTATTTATGTATATTTTAACTATAAGTTTTGTGTGTATCTCTTTATGTATATGTATGAATGTTTTAACTATATTTTATTTATGTGTATGTACATATAGTTTAACTATAAGTTGTGTATGTATCTATTTATGTGTATGTATGCATATTTAACTATAAGTTGTGTGTATCTATTAATATGTAAGTATGTATAGATTAGCTAGAAGTTGTGTGTGTCTCTTTTTATGTGTATGTACGTATATTTTAGCTAAAAGTTGTGTGTGTATCTATTTATGTGCATTTACATATATTTTATCTATAAGTTGTGTGCATCTATTTATGTGTAGGTATGTATAGATTAGCTAGAAGTTGTGTGTCTATCTATTTATGTGTATGTATGCATATTTTAACTAAAAGTTGTGTGTATATCTATTTATGTGTATGTACTTATATTTTAACTATAAGTTGTGTGTGTAGCTATTTATGTGTATGTTTGCTGATTTAACTATTAGTTGTGTATCTATTCATATGTAAGTATGTGCAGATTAGCTAGAAGTTGTGTATGTATCTATTTATGTGTATGTATGCATATTTTAACTGTAGGTTGTGTGCATATCTATGTGTATGTTTGTATATTTTAACTATAAGTTGTGTGTGTATCTTTTTATGTATATGTATGTATATTTTAACTATAAGTTGTGTGTGTATCTATTTACATATATGTATGTATATTTTAACTATAAGTTGTCTGTGTATCTATTTATGTATATGTATGTATATTTTAACTATTAGTTGTGTGTGTATCTATTTATTTGTATTTACATATATTTTAATTATAAGTTGTGTATGTATCTATTTTTGTGTATTTACATATATTTTAACTATAAGTTGTGTGTGTATCTATTTATGTGTATGTATGTATATTTTAACTATATGTTGTGTGTGTATCTATTTATGTGTATGTACATATATTTTAACTATAAGTTGTGTGTGTATCTATTTATGTCTATTTACGTATATTTTAACTATAAGTTGTGTATGTATCTATTTTTGTGTATTTACGTATATTTTAACTATAAGTTGTGTGTGTATCTATTTATGTATATATATGTATATTTTAACTATAAGTTGAGTGTGTATCTATTTATGTGTACGTACATATAGTTTAACTATAAGTTGTGTGTGTATCTATTTATGTGTATGTATGCATATTTAACTATAAGTTGTGTGTATCTATTAATATGTAAGTATGTATAGATTAGCTAGAAGTTGTGTGTGTCTCTTTTTTTGTGTATGTACGTATATTTGGGTCTATATTATAACATCAAATTTTGTGTATCGATGTTATGTAAATTTTTCCCAAAAGATTTGCCGCTGCTGTGGGTTCACTGTTTTCAGCATTCTGTATGATGGAATGTTACAAGTCGGGTTCAGGTAAGTTGTGCATCTATTTATGTTATGTAGTTGTGTGGACATAGGGTTTAGGGTGCTGGTCAGGTAAGTGTGTGTGTGTATTAGGGCTAGGGTTATGGGTAGGTGAGTTAGGTTAGGGCACAGGTAGGTAAGGTGCTGTTGTGTGTAGGTTAGGGTTAGGTGGTTAGGTGAGTTAGGGTTAGGGGCTGGCAAGTTGAGTGTGCATTGGTGACGGACCTTAGTGTATGTATTATTTTAAGTATACAGTTGTGTGTGTAGTTTACAGGTTTATTTATTTATTTATTTATTCATATTTACAGATGAAGAACATAGGATTTTAAGTGTATGTGTGTGGACTGCTGTTTTTTGTGTGTGTTTGTGTTGAGTGTATGTTTCTCGCAATAGTGATTTTTTTCCCTGGGAAAAAATCGCTATTCTGACTGTTTGATTTTGGTGGATTTCGGTGTTTAGGGTTCGATATTATAACATTTGATCTTTGTAGATTTCGATGTTATAATATAGACCCCATATATTTTAACTATAAGTTGTGTGTGTATCTATTTATGTGTATTTACTTATATTTTCACTATAAATTGTGTGTATCTATTTATGTGTATGTATAGATTAGCTAGAAGTTGTGTGTGTATCTATTTATGTGTATGTATATATATTTTAACTATAAGTTGTGAGCGTATCTATTTATGTGTATGTATGTATGTATATTTTTACTATAAGTTGTGTGTGTATCTTTTTATGTATATGTATGTATATTTTATCTATAAGTTGTTTGTATCTAGTTATATGTAAATATGTACAGATTAACTAGAAGTTGTGTGTGTATCTATTTATGTGTATGTATGTATGTATATTTTAACTATAAGTTGTGAGAATATCTATTTATGTGTATGTATGTATATTTTAACTATAAGTTGTGTGTGTAGCTATTTATGTGTATGTATGCTTATTTAACTATACGTTGTGTGTATCTATTTTTATGTAAGCATGCACAGATTAGCTAGAAGTCATGTGTGTACCTATTTAGGTGTATGTATGTATGTATATTTTACCTATAAGTTGTGCTTATCTATTTACGTATATGTATGTATATTTTAACTATAAGTTGTGTGTGTGTATCTTTTGATGTGTATGTATATATATTTTAACTATAAGTTGTGTGTGTATCTATTTATGTGCATTTACATATACTTTAACTATAAGTTGTGTGTGTATCTATTTTTGTGTATTTACGTATATTTTAACTATAAGTTGTGTGTGTATCTATTTATGTGTATGTATGTATATTTTAACTACAAGTTGTGTGTGTAGCTATTTATGTGTATGTATGCTTATTTAACTATAAGTTGTGTGTATCTATTTATATGTAAGTATGTACAGATTAGCTAGAAGTTATGTGTGTCTCTATTTATGTGTATGTATGTATAGTTTAACTATAAGTTGTGTGTGTATCTATTTATGTATATGTATGTATATTTTAACTATAAGTTGTGTGTGTATCTATTTATGTATATGTGTGTACATTTTAACTATAAGTTGTGGTCTATCTATTTATGTGTATGTATGTATATTTTAACTATAAGTTGTGTGTGTATCTATTTTTGTGAATTTACGTATATTTTAACTATAAGTTGAGTGTATATCTATTTATGTATATGTATGTATATTTTAACTATAAGTTGTGTGTGTATGTATGTATTTGTATTTACATATATTTTAATTATAAGTTGTGTATGTATCTATTTTTGTGTATTGACATATATTTTAACTATAAGTTGTGTGTGTATCTATTTATGTGAATGTATGTATATTTTAATTATACGTTGTGTGTGTATTTATGTGTATGTACGTATATTTTAACTATAAGTTGTGTGTGTATCTATTTATGTCTATTTACGTATATTTTAACTATAAGTTGTGTATCTATTTTTGTGTATTTACGTATATTTTAACTATAAGTTGAGTGTGTATCTATTTGTGTATATATATTTATATTTTAACTATAAGTTGTGCGTGCATCTATTTATGTGTATGTACATATAGTTTAACTATAAGTTGTGTGTGTATCTATTTCTGTATATGTATGTATATTTTAACTATAATTTGGGGGTGTATCTATTTTTGTGTATGTATGTATATTTTAAGTATAAGTTGATAAGTTGTGTGTTTATCTATTTATTTCTATTTACGTAAATTTTAACTATAAGTTGTGTGTGCATCTATTTTTGTGTATTTACGTATATTTTAACTATACGTTTTGTGTGTATCTCTTTATGTATATGTATGAATGTTTTAACTATATTTTATTTATGTGTATGTACATATAGTTTAATTATAAGTTGTGTATGTATCTATTTATGTGTATGTATGCATATTTAACTATAAGTTGCGTGTATCTATTAATATGTAAGTATGTATAGATTAGCTAGAAGTTGTGTGTGTCTCTTTTTATGTGTATATATGTATATTTTAGCTAAAAGTTGTGTGTGTATCTATTTATGTGCATTTACATATATTTTAACTATAAGTTGTGTTTATCTATTTATATGTATGTACAGACTAGCTAGAAGTTGTGTGTGTATCTATTTATGTGTATGTATGTATGTTTTAACTATATGTTGTGTGTGTATCTATTATGTATGCATGTATATTTTAACTATAAGTTGTGTCTGTATCTTATTTATATGTATGCATATTTTAACTATAAGTTGTGTGTCTATTTATGTGTATGTACGTATATTTTAACTATAAGTTGTGTGTGTATCTATTTATGTGTATTTATGTATATTTTAACTATAAGTTGTGTGTGTATCTATTTATGTATATGTATGTATATTTTAAATATAAGTTGTGTGTCTATTTATGTGTATGTACGTATATTTTAACTATAAGTTGTGTGTGTATCTATTTATGTGTATTTACGTATATTTTAACTATAAGGTGTGTGTATCTATTTTTGTGTATTTATGTATATTTTATCTATACGTTGTGTGTATATCTATTTATGTATATGTATGTATATTTTAACTATAAGTTGTGTGTGTATCTATTTATTTGTATTTACATATATTTTAATTATAGTTGTGTATGTATCTATTTTTGTGTATTTACATATATTTTAACTATAAGTTGTGTGCCTATCTATTTATGTGTATGTATGTATGTTTTAACTATACGTTGTATGTGCATTTATGTCTATGTACGTATATTTTAACTATAAGTTGTGTGTGTATTTATTTCTGTCCATTTACGTATATTTTAACTATAAGTTGTGTATGTATCTATTTTTGTGTATTTACGTATGTTTTAATTATAAGTTGTGTGTGTATCTATTTATGTATGTATATATATATATATATATGTGTATATTTTAACTATAACTTGTGTGTGTATCTATGTGTATGTACATATAGTTTAACTATAAGTTGTGTGTGTATCTATTTCTGTATATGTATGTATATTTTAACTATAATTTGGGGTGTATCTATTTATGTGTATGTACGTATATTTTAAGTATAAGTTGATAAGTTGTGTGTTTATCTATTTATTTGTATTTACGTAAATTTTAACTATAAGTTGTGTGTTTATCTACTTTTGTGTATTTATGTATATTTTAACTATAAGTTTATTGTGTATCTCTTTATGTATATGTATGAATGTTTTAACTATATTTTATTTATGTGTATGTACATATAGTTTAACTATAAGTTGTATATGTATCTATTTATGTGTATGTATGCATATTTAACTATAAGTTGTGTGTATCTATTAATATGTAAGTATGTATAGATTAGCTAGAAGTTGTGTGTGTCTCTTTTTATGTGTATGTTCGTATATTTTAGCTAAAAGTTGTGTGTGTATCTATTTATGTGCATTTACATATATTTTATCTATAAGTTGTGTGCATCTATTTATGTGTAGGTATGTATAGATTAGCTAGAAGTTGTGTGTCTATCTATTCATGTGTATGTATGCATATTTTAACTAAAAGTTGTGTGTATATCTATTTATGTGTATGTACTTATATTTTAACTATAAGTTGTGTGTGTAGCTATTTATGTGTATGTTTGCTGATTTAACTATTAGTTGTGTATCTATTCATATGTAAGTATGTGCAGATTAGCTAGAAGTTGTGTATGTATCTATTTATGTGTATGTATGTATATTTTAACTATAAATTGTGTGCATATCTATGTGTATGTATGTATATTTTAACTATAAGTTGTGTGTGTATCTTTTTATGTATATGTATATATATTTTAACTATAAGGTGTGTGTATCTATTTGTTTGTATGTACGTATATTTTAACTGTATGTTGTGTGTGTATCTATTTTTGTGTATTTATGTATATTTTAACTATAAGTTGTGTGTGTATCTATTTATGTGTATTTACAAATATTTTAACTAAAAGTTGTGTGCGTATCTATTTATGTATATGTATGTATTTTTTAACTATAAGTTGTGTGTCTATCTATTTATGTGTATGTACGTATATTTTAACAGTGGCGGCTGGAGACTTCAAATCAAAGGGGGGCTGCAGGGGATAGCTGAATGGGTGGAGTCAATAGGAAGAGGTGCGGCCAACTAGAAAGGAGAGGAGCTATGCTCAAAACCACAAAAACTAACTTTAATTAAATATGCTGCCATGGGTGCCAAACCCTCATTATGAGAGTCCAATCAAAACAAATGAAGTGTAAAAGAATAAAAATATTTAAATGCATTGGCTGCATGACAGCTTACTTAATATCTAGATGTGAAACTGTTAAGAGGCATGAAAGTATGTACTTTTTTAAATACATTACGGAATGTATCAAGTATGTACAAGCAGCATAACTCAAACTATTCTCCTTGTGCAGTTCTATTATAATTTATATTCAGCTTTATTAAAGCACCCAGTAACATGCTGAAAGTAGTATCTCTGTGTGATTGTATGTTTTAACTAAAAAGTGTGTGACAACTATCTATTTTATGACAAAGTATGCAAACAAGAAACAAGTCAAGTTTTAAATTATTATGTACATTATGGACCACACATGAATGGCATTCTGTTTAGTTTATTTAAGCCTCAGTGTACTAGATATTTTAACAAGTGTATGAGTTTATATGTATTGTCTATTACTACTGTATATGTATTTAATATCTAATGTTTATACATTATGTATATTCTGTATGGCAACAACAGAAAGGCTTCAATGTTGGCAATTTTAACAGTATGCTTATTAAAGCTTATTGCATGTATGATCTATTTTACTTGATGTACAAAGCATTGCTACTTACACAGAGCAACAGTTTGAGTGTCAACAGTACTATGACAGAAACCAGACCATTTAAAATCAAAAACAGATGAAAGTGTGTATTGTATCTATTGTATGTAGTGCACATTTACACTGCATAACTATCCTTCCTTTGTTGGACACATATAACACAAGTGTGCAACAAGTATGTCACAATTTGTGTTATGATTGGCACTATATTTTGTATATTATCAGGGCAAGAAATCTGGGCAAGTACACAGAAGTGGGACATGTAAGGGACAATTTTTAATATTGTTCTTATAAACTTAGAAAGATAATAGAATATGTAGGTCTTGCATTAGTATGAATTTTAAGGATATAAATCTGAAACTCAAATGTGTATTATTTCTATTCAGTCTTTAATGATTATATTTTAACACAATTTATGAAAATGGACCAAAATGTGATGCAACTATATAACACAATAAGCTGGGATGTCAAAGAAGGACATTTAATATTAGTATTTAACTTGAGTGTGACAACATAAGATTTATGCATTTGTAGTACATAACTAATTGTTATTTCTTAATTGTATATGTTTTAACTGCTATTTTGCAGAGGGATTTATTATGTGAATGTACATATATTTTAACCAAATTCAGGGACAGTTGATTTGTATGTCATTCTATAAAGCAATTTGCATGTATCTATGTTAATGTAATCTGGACAAGGCCAAATATATTGGGGAACATATAAACAGTATAAAATTGTTATACAGTTGATAGAACAGGTCTTATTTAGCATTTTGTATATGTCTGAAACTAGTGTGTCATTATTTAGTGACTTAATTTAAATGATTTGCCAGAAAACCACAAATTTTATGAGGAACAAACCATAAGAAGTATCTATTCTTTGTCTGACAGTTGGGAGATATAGTTCAGCTGGGGCTGTTTGTTGTACGTCACAAAACCATGTAATGAATGCAGCTATAATGATTCATTATTTATGCTATTTCACTCCATTTACCATAAACACTAATGT
>NC_056749.1:41847449-41862449 GCF_019279795.1 Protopterus annectens
TAGGGATTACCTCAGTGTCACTGCTCAACAGAGGCACAGCAAAATAATGGGTATAGTTCCCCATACTAAAGGGGTGGCGTAAGCCACAAAACTATGGGCTAGGCTTGTAAATGCCCTCTGGCAGATAGCCTAGTATGAACCTATGAACCTATGAACCTTTATATGGCAGAATGGGAACGTATGTACCTATTTTCGATGCAGGAATATGTTATGTTTGTCCCATTTTATAGGAGATTTGTGGACAACCTGTTCCTTTTATGGACAGGTACGTCCAGTGAATTAGAGTTATTTATTTATAAATTGAATTCATTTACTACCTACCTGCAGTTTACACATGAGTTCTCTCCAGTTAAAATTCCATTTTTAGATATTTTTGTTGAGAAGCTTCCAAATGGACTTGTTAATACTGGAGTCTTCAGGAAAGCCTGCCATAAAAATGTCCTGTTGCATAGGACTAGTATGCACCCAGGTTATGTGTATAGTAACATTGTTAAAGGTCAGGCTATACGAGTTTCAAGGTATAATCCTACTGATCAGGGCTTTCATGAAGAATTAGATAATTTATGTGATAGGTTTTTAGAACGTGGTTATTCTAATAGTGACATTTCTAAGGGTATTAGGGATATATCTACACTTAGGAGAGAACGTGCTGCCCCATATTTTTGGACTAATCAGGCTAGTGTTATAACAGCAGGACAGCAAATAGGGGCTACTATGATACCAAATGGAATGAATAGAGGGCTAGTATACCCTATATTTTATACGAATGATGTGGGCACGATTAAAGATATTGTTAGGACACATTGGCGAGTCCTAACTGTGTATACATCATTAAGAGATATAGTTGGAGATAACCCACAATTTGTATATAAAAATAAAAAGAATCTAAAAAGACTTTTGTGTTATCCGAACAAACATATTCGCCCCTTTCCTGCTCCCAGGTATGGTACAGTTAGATGTGAGCAGTGTAATTACTGCAGTCACATCAATACAGAGCAGGTTTTTGTTCATTCAGTTTCCAATAAGACCTTTGTATTTAAAGTGAATGGTTCTTGTCTATCTTCTAATGTAGTCTACTTGGCTACCTGTGAGGGATGCCAAGCATTCTACATAGGAAAGACTAATAGACTGCTGAAGGATAGAATACGCGAACATCTATATAATATAAGGACATGCAATAAAACGAGTGCCCTAGCTAAGCATGTGATTGCAGGGGGTGAGACACACACATTTAATTTTAGAGTAGTAGAACAGATCAATGTGGGACCTAGAGGAGGAGACATACGGACATATACCGAAACCCGAGAGGCTATTTGGATAATGAGACTCAGATCAGATATTTTTCCTGGTCTGAACTCGATGGTCCCAGTTAAACCATTTCTTAAATCTCGTAGGCTTTGTAAGTGATAGATGTTCCACGTGATCAATTGTTTATTAATTGCCATTACAGCATCTTTGTTGAATTTAGATTTATTTTTCGTTTAATATGTGTATACATATTTTTATATAGGTCTAATGAGTTAGGATGTTGTCTGGATTTGTTATATATTTTTATGTTTCATATTTATGCATTTTATTAGATGTGTTTTAATATGTAGTGCTTTTGCTTTAAATTGATTGACGTGTTTTCCCGCCATTCTTGCTATTTAAATGGGATCATTTTTTAATGTTTAGTTGGGTCTGATGAAGCCTTTGGCGAAAGCGCTTACCCTTTAGTCATCTGGTTTTCTAATGGAATTAAACGTTTTGGATATTTTATACAACTTATGACTTCCAGCGTATTGCTTCTATTGTATTTTGAGAGATACGTATGCTGATTTGGACTTGGCACCTTGGTTTGCTCCCTTTGCTTTTGGTTATACTGATTGTTATTTTTGCTGTCAACAAAGGGGCATTTACTCCGCACCAGCACTTATTGGATTTTGGTTTATATTTTAACTATAAGTTGTGTGTGTATTTTTTATGTATATGTATGTATATTTTAACTATAAGTTATGTGTGTATCTATTTATGTGTATGTACGTATATTTTAACTATAAGTTGTGTGTGTATCTATTTATGTGTATTTACGTATATTTTAACTATAAGTTGTGTGTATCTATTTATGTGTAGGTATGTATATTTTAATTATATGTTGTGTGTGTATCTATTTATGTGTATGTACTTATATTTTAACTATAATTGTTGTGTCTTTTGGCTTTTTCCAGTTAGGGGTCGCCACAGCGGAACTCTGGTCCGCTAATGATTGGCAGTAGATTTTTACGAGTGGAGTTGCCGGCCCTGATGCACAACCTTCAAAGAAGGTACACCCATTCACGCATGTCTCCACACAGAAGACGCTCTAGCTGTGAATCGAACAGGATAACGTCTTACTGTGAGGTGACAACGCTACCGCAGCACCACTATGTATATGTATGTATATTTTAACTATAAGTTGTGTGTGTATCTATTTATGTATATGTATGTATATTTTAACTATAAGTTTTGTTTGTATCTATTTATGTTTATTTATGCATATTTTAACTATAAGTTGTGTGTGTATCTATCTGTATGTACTTATATTTTAACTAAAAGTTGTGTGTGTAGCTATTTATGTGTATGTATGCATATTTAACTATAAGTTTTGTGTATCTATTTATATGTAAGTGTGTACAGATTAGATAAAAATTGTGTGTGCATCTATTTATGTATATGTATGTATATTTTAACTATAAGTTGTGTGTGTAACTATTTATGTGCATGTATGTATATTTTAACTATAAGTTTTGTGTGTATTCATTTATGTGTATCTAAGTATATTTTAACTATAAGTTGTCTGTGTATCTATTTATGTGTATTTACATATATTTTAAGTATAAGTTGTGTGTGTATCTATTTTTATGTATTTACGTATTTTTTAACTATAAGTTGGGTGTGTATCTATTTATGTATATGTATGTATATTTTAACTATAAGTTGGGTGTGTATCTATTTATGTGTATGTACGTATATTTTATCTATAAGTTGTGTGTGTATCTATTTATGTGTATTTATGTATATTTTAACTATAAGTTGTGTGTGTATCTATTTTTGTGTATTTACGTATATTTTAACTATAAGTTGTGTGTGTATCTATTTATGTATATGTATGCATATATATTTTAACTATAAGTTGTGTGTGTATCTATTTATGTGTATGCACATATAGTTTAAATATAAGTTGTGTGTGTATGTATTTATGTGTATGTATGAATATTTAACTATAAGTTGTGTGTATCTATTAATATCTAAGTATGTATAGATTAGCTAGAAGTTGTGTGTGTCTCTTTTTAGGTGTATGTACGTATTTTTAGCTATAAGTTGTGTGTGTATCGATGTGTATTTGCGTATATTTTAATTATAATTTGTGTGTATCTATTTATGTGTATGTATACATTAGCTAGAAGTTGTGTATCTATTTATATTTATGTATGTATATTTTAACTATAAGTTGTGTGTGTATCTATTTATGTGTATGTACTTATATTTTAACTCTAAGTTGTGTGTGTAGCTATTTATGTGTATGTATGCTTATTTAACTATAAGTTGTGTGTATCTATTTATATGTAAGTATGTTCAGATTAGCTAGAAGTTGTGTGCATATCTATTTATGTGTATGTACGTATATTTTAAGTATAAGTTGTGTTTATCTATTTATGTGTATTTACATATATTTTAACTATAAGTTGTGTGTGTATCAATTTTTGTGTATTTACTTATATTTTAACTATAAGTTTTGTGTGTATCTATTTATGTATATGTATGTATGTTTTAACTATATTTTATTTAAGTGTATGTACATATAGTTTAACTATAAGTTGTGTATGTATCTATTTATGTGTATGTATGCATATTTAACTATAAGTTGTATCTATTAATATGTAAGTATGTATAGATTAGCTAGAAGTTGTGTGTATCTCTTTTTATGTGTATGTACATATATTTTAACTATAAATTGTGTGTGTATCTATTTCTGTGTATTTACGTATATTTTAACTATAAGTTGTGTGTATCTATTTATGTGTAAGTATGTATAGATTACCTAGAAGTTGTGTGTGTATCTATTTATGTGTATGTATGCATATTTTAACTAAACGTTGTGTGTATATCTATTTATGTGTATGTACTTATACTTTAACTATAAGTTGTGTGTGTAGCTATTTATGTGAATGTATGCTTATTTAACTATAAGTTGTGTGTATCTATTTATATGTAAGTATGTACAGATTAGCTAGAAGTTGTGTTTATCTATTTATGTATATGTGTGTAGATTTTAACTATAAGTTGTGTGTGTATCTATTTATGTATATGTATGTATATTTTAACTATAAGTTGTGTGTGTATCTATTTATGTCTATGTACGTATATTTTAACTATAAGTTGTGTGTATCTATTTATGTGTATTTACGTATATTTTAACTATAAGTTGTGGGTGTATCTATTTATGTGTTTGTACATATATTTTAACTATAAGTTGAGTGTGCATCTATTTATTTGTATTTACGTATATTTTAACTATAAGTTGTGTGTGTATCTATTTTTGTGTATTTACATATATTTTAACTATAAGTTGTATGTGTATCTATGTATATGTAGATATATTTTAACTATAAGTTGTGTGTGCATTTATTTATTTGTATTTATGTATATTTTAAATATAAGTTGTGTGTATCTATTTTTGTGCATTTACGTATATTTTAACTATAAGTTGTGTGTGTATTCATTTATGTGTATATACTTATATTTTAATTATAAGTTGTGTGTGTAGCTATTTATGTGTATGTATGCTTATATTACTATAAGTTATTTCTATCTATTTATTTGTAAGTATGTACAGATTAGCTATAAGTTGTGTGTGTATCTATTTTTGTGTATTTACGTATATTTTAACTATAAGTTGTGTGTGTATCTATTTATGTATATATATATATGTATATTTTAACTATAAGTTTATGTGTATGTACATCTATTTTAAGTAAAAGTTGTGTTTATCTTTTTATGTGCATTTACATATATTTTAACTATAATTTGGGGTTATATCTATTTATGTGTATGTACGTATATTTTAAGTATACGTTGTGTTTATCTATTTATGTGTATTTACGTATATTTTAACTATAAGTTGTGTGTGTATCTATTTTTGTGTATTTACGTATATTTTAACTATAAGTTGTGTGTGTATCTATTTATGTGTATGTACTTATATTTTAATTATAAGTTGTGTGTGTAGCTATTTATGTGTATCTTTGCTTATATAGCTATAAGCTATTTCTATCTATTTATATGTAAGTATGTACAGAATAGCTATAAGTTGTGTGTGTATCTATTTTTGTGTATTTACGTATATTTTAACTATAAGTTGTGTGTGTATCTATTTATGTATATATATATATATATATATATATATATATATATATATGTATATTTTAACTATAAGTTTATGTGTATGTACATCTATTTTAAGTAAAAGTTGTGTTTGTCTGTTTATGTGCATTTACGTATATTTTAACTATAATTTGTAGGTATATCTATTTATGTGTATGTACGTATATTTTAGGTATACGTTGTGTTTATCTATTTATGTGTATTTACGTATATTTTAACTATAAGTTGTGTGTGTATCTATTTTTGTGTATTTACATATATTTTAACTATAAGTTGTGTGTGTATCTATTTATGTATATATATATATATATATATATATATATATATATATATATATATATATATATATATATGTATATTTTAACTTTAAGTTTATTTATGTGTATGTACATCTATTTTAAGTAAATGTTGTGTTTGTCTGTTTATGTGCATTTACGTATATTTTAACTATAATTTGGGGGTATATCTATTTATGTGTATGTACGTATATTTTAGGTATACGTTGTGTTTATTTATGTGTATTTACGTATATTTTAACTATAAGTTGTATGTGTATCTATTTTTGTGTATTTACATATATATTGTGTCTATCTATTTATTTATATGTATGTATGTTTTAACTATATTTTATTTATGTGTATGTACATATAGTTTTACTATAAGTTGTGTATGTATCTATTTATGTGTATCTACGTATATTTTAACTATAAGGTGTGTGTGTGTCTATTTATGTGTATTTACGTATATTTTAACTATTTATGTGTATGTATGCATATTTAACTATAAGTTGTGTGTATCTATTAATATGTAAGTATGTATAGATTAGCTAGAAGTTGTGTGTGTCTTTTTTTATGTGAATGTACGTAGATTTTAACTATAAGGTGTGTGTGTATCTATTTATATGTATTTACGTATATTTTAACTATAAGTTGTTTGTATCTATTTATGTGCAAGTATGTATTGATTAGCTAGAAGTTGTGTGTATATCTATTTATGTGTATGTATGCATATTTTAACTATAAGTTGTGTGTATATCTATTTATGTGTATGTACTTATATTTTAACTATAAGTTGTGTGTTTATTTATGTTTATGTATGCTTATTTAACTATAAGTTGTGTGTATCTATTATTATGTAAGTATGTACAGATTAGCTAGAAGTTGTGTATGTATCTATTTATGTGTATGTATGTATGTATATTTTAACAATAAGTTGTGTGCATCTCTATTTATGTGTATGTATGTATATTTTAACTATAAGTTGTGTGTGTATCTTTTTATGTATATGTATGTATATTTTAACTATAAGTTGTGTGTGTATCTATTTACGTATATGTATGTATATTTTAACTATAAATTGTGTGTGTATCTATTTATGTATATGTATGTATATTTTAACTATAAGTTGTGTGTGTATCTATGTTTATGTATTTATATTTTTACTATAAGTTATGTGTGATATTTATGTGTATTTACTTATATTTTTAACTATAAGTTGTGTGTGTATCTATTTTTGTGTATTTACGTATATTTTAACTATAAGTTGTGTATCTATTTATGTGTATGTATGTATATTTTAACTATAAGTTGTGTGTGTATCTATTTATGTGTATGTACGTATATTTTAACTATAAGTTGTGTGTGCATCTATTTATGTGTATTTACGTATATTTTAACTATAAGTTGTGTGTATCTATTTATGTGTAGGTATGTATATTTTAATTATATGTTGCGTGTGTATCTATTTATGTGTATGTACTTATATTTTAACTATAAGATGTGTGTGTAGCTATTTATGTGTATGTATTTAAATTTTAACTATAAGTTGTGTATTTATCTATGTTGTTGTGTCTTTCGGCTTTTTCCGGATAGGGGTCGCCACAGCGGCAGTAGATTTTTATGAGTGGAATTGCCGGCCCTGATGCACAACCTTCAAAGAAGGTACACCCATTCACTCATGTCTCCACACAGAAGACGCTCTAGCTGTGAATCGAACAGGATAACATCTTACTGTGAGGTGACAATGCTACCGCAGCACCACTATGTATATGTATGTATATTTTAACTATAAGTTGTGTGTGTATCTATTTATGTATATGTATGTATATTTTAACTATAAGTTTTGTTTGTATCTATTTATGTTTATGTATGTATATTTTAACTATAAGTTGTATGTGTATCTATTTATCTGTATGTACTTATATTTTAACTAAAAGTTGTGTGTGTAGCTATTTATGTGTATGTATGCATATTTAACTATAAGTTTTGTGTATCTATTTATATGTAAGTGTGTACAGATTAGATAAAAGTTGTGTGTGTATCTATTTATGTGTATGTATGTGTATTTTAACAAGTTGTGTATGTATCTATTTATGTATATGTATTTATATTTTAACTAAAAGTTGTGTGTGTATCTATTTATGTATATGTATGTATATTTTAACTATAAGTTGTGTGTGTAGCTATTTATGTGCATGTATGTATATTTTAACTAAAAGTTTTGTGTGTAATCATTTATGTGTATCTAAGTATATTTTAACTATAAGTTGTGTGTGTATCTATTTATGTGTATTTACATATATTTTAACTATAAGTTGTGTGTGTATCTATTTTTGTGTATTTACATATATTTTAACTATAAGTTGTGTGTGTATCTATTTTTTTGTATTTACGTATATTTTAACTTTAAGTTGGGTGTGTATCTATTTATGTGTATACACGTATATTTTATCTATAAGTTGTGTGTTTATCTATTTATGTGTATTTATGTATATTTTAACTATAAGTTGTGTGTGTATCTATTTTTGTGTATTTTCATATATTTTAACTATAAGTTGTGTGTGTATCTATTTATGTATATGTATGTATGTATATTTTAACTATAATTTGTGTGTGTATCTATTTATGTGTATGTACATATAGTTTAACTATAAGTTGTGTGTGTATGTATTTATGTGTATGTATGCATATTTAACTATAAGGTGTGTGTATCTATTAATATGTAAGTATGTATAGATTAGCTAGAAGTTGTGTGTGTATCTATTTATGTGTATGTACGTATATTTTAAGTATAAGTTGTGTTTATCTATTTATGTGTATTTACGTATATTTTAACTATAAGTTGTGTGTGTATCTATTTTTGTGTATTTACATATATTTTAACTATAAGTTTTGTGTGTATCTATTTATGTATATGTATGTATGTTTTAACTATATTTTATTTATGTGTATGTACATATAGTTTAACTATAAGTTGTGTATGTATCTATTTATGTGTATGTATGCATATTTAATTATAAGTTGTGTGTATCTATTAATATGTTAGTATGTATAGATTAGCTAAAAGTTGTGTGTGTCTCTTTTTATGTCTATATACGTATATTTTAATTATAAGTTGTGTGTGTATCTATTTATGTGTATTTACCTATATTTTAACTATAAGTTGTGTGTATCTATTTATGTGCAAGTATGTATTGATTAGCTAGAAGTTGTGTGTATATCTATTTATGTGTATGTATGCATATTTTAACTAAAAGTTGTGTGTATATCTATTTATGTGTATGTACTTATATTTTAACTATAAGTTGTGTGTTTAGCTATTTATGTTTATGTATGCTTATTTAACTATAAGTTGTGTGTATCTATTATTATGTAAGTATGTACAGATTAGCTAGAAGTTGTGTATGTATCTATTTATGTGTATGTATGTATATTTTAACTATAAGTTATGTGCGTATCTATTTATGTGTATGTATGTATATTTTAACTATAAGTTGTGTGTGTATCTTTTTATGTATATGTATGTATATTTTAACTATAAGTTGTGTGTGTATCTATTTACGTATATGTATGTATATTTTAACTATAAATTGTGTGTGTATCTATGTTTATGTATTTATATTTTAACTATAAGTTATGTGTGTTATTTATGTGTATTTACGTATATTTTTAACTATAAGTTGTGTGTGTATCTATTTTTGTGTATTTACGTATATTTTAACTATAAGTTGTGTATCTATTTATGTGTATGTATGTATATTTTAACTATAAGTTGTGTGTCTAACTATTTATGTGTATTTACTTATATTTCAATTATAAGTTGTGTGTGCAGCTATTTATGTGTATGTATGCTTATTTAATAATAAGTTGTGTGTATCTATTTATATGTAAGTATGCACAGATTAGCTAGAAGTTGTGTGTTTCTATTTATGTATATGTATGTAGATTTTAACTATAAGTTGTGTGTGTATCTTTTCACGTATATGTATGTATATTTTAACTATAAGTTGTATGTGTATCTATTTATGTGTATGTACGTATATTTTAACTATAAGTTGTGTGTGTATCTATTTATGTGTATTTACGTATATTTTAACTATAAGTTGTGTGTATCTATTTATGTGTAGGTATATATATTTTAATTATATGTTGTGTGTGTATCTATTTATGTGTATGTACTTATATTTTAACTATAAAATGTGTGTGTAGCTATTTATGTGTATGTATGCTTATTTAACTATAAGCTGTGTGTATCTATTTATATGTAAGTATGTACAGATTATCTAGAAGTTGTGTGTGTATCTATTTATGTGTATGCATGTATATTTTAAGAATAAGTTGTGTGCGTATCTATTAATGTGTATGTATGTAAATTTTAACTATAAGTTGTGTATTTATCTATGTTGTTGTGTCTTTCGCCTTTTTCCGGTTGGGGTCGCCACAGCAGAACTCCGGTCCGCTAATGATTGGCGTAGATTTTTACGAATCGAGTTGTAGGCCCTGATTCACAACCTTCAAAGAAAGTACACCCATTCATGCATGTCTCCACACAGAAGACGCTCTAGCTGTGATTCGAACAGGACAACGTCTTACTGTGAGGCGAAAACGCTACCACTGCACCACTATGTATATGTATGTATATTTTAACTATAAGTTGTGTGTGAATCTATTTATGTATATGTATGTAAATTTTAACTTTAAGTTGTGTGTGTATCTATTTATCTGTATGTACTTATATTTTAACTAAAAGTGTGTGTAGATATTTAACTGTATGTATGTATGTATATTTTAACTATAAGTTGAGTTTGTATCTATTTATGTTTATGTATGTATATTTTAACTTTAAGTTGTGTGTGTATCTATTTATCTGTATGTACTTATATTTTAACTAAAAGTTGTGTGTGTAGCTATTTAAGTGTATGTATGCATATTTAACTATAAGTTGTGTGTATCTATTTATATGTAAGTGTGTACAGATTAGATAAAAGTTGTGTGTGTATCTATTTATGTGTATGTATGTGTATTTTAACAAGTTGTGTATGTATCTATTTATGTATATGTATTTATATTTTAACTAAAAATTGTGTGTGTATCTATTTATGTATATGTATGCATATTTTAACTATAAGTTGTGTGTGTAGCTATTTATGTGCATGTATGTATATTTTAACTAAAAGTTTTGTGTGTAATCATTTATGTGTATCTAAGTATATTTTAACTATAAGTTGTGTGTGTATCTATTTATGTGTATTTACATATATTTTAACTATAAGTTGTGTGTGTATCTATTTATGTGTATGTATGTATGTTTTAACTATATTTTATTTATGTGTATGTACTTATATTTTAACTATAAGATGTGTGTGTAGCTATTTATGTGTATGTATGCTTATTTAACTATAAGCTGTGTGTATCTATTTATATGTAAGTATGTACAGATTATCTAGAAGTTGTGTGTGTATCTATTTATGTGTATGTATGTATATTTTAAGAATAAGTTGTGTGCGTATCTATTAATGTGTATGTATGTAAATTTTAACTATAAGTTGTGTATTTATCTATGTTGTTGTGTCTTTCGGCTTTTTCCGGTTAGGGGTCGCCACAGCGGAACTCCGGTCCGCTAATGATTGGCGTAGATTTTTATGAGTCGAGTTGCCAGCCCTGATTCACAACCTTCAAAGAAGGTACACCCATTCATGCATGTCTCCACACAGAAGACGCTCTAGCTGTGATTCGAACAGGACAACGTCTTACTGTGAGGCGAAAACGCTACCACTGCACCACTATGTATATGTATGTATATTTTAACTATAAGTTGTGTGTGAATCTATTTATGTATATGTATGTAAATTTTAACTTTAAGTTGTGTGTGTATCTATTTATCTGTATGTACTTATATTTTAACTAAAAGTTGTGTGTGTAGCTATTTAAGTGTATGTATGTATATTTTAACTATAAGTTGAGTTTGTATCTATTTATGTTTATGTATGTATATTTTAACTAAAGGTTTTGTGTGTATCTATTTACCTGCATGTACTTATATTTTAACTAAAAGTTGTGTGTGTAGCTATTTAAGTGTATGCATGCATATTTAACTATAAGTTGTGTGTATCTATTTATATGTAAGTGTGTACAGATTAGATAAAAGTTGTGTGTGTATCTATTTATGTGTATGTATGTGTATTTTAACAAGTTGTGTATGTATTTATTTTTGTATATGTATTTATATTTTAACTAAAAATTGTGTGTGTATCTATTTATGTATATGTATGCATATTTTAACTATAAGTTGTGTGTGTAGCTATTTATGTGTATGTATGTATATTTTAACTAAAGGTTTTGTGTGTAATCATTTATGTGTATCTAAGTATATTTTAACTATAAGTTGTGTGTGTATCTATTTATGTGTATTTACATATATTTTAACTATAAGTTGTGTGTGTAGCTATTTATGTGTATGTATGTATGTTTTAACTATATTTTATTTATGTGTATGTACATATAGTTTAACTATAAGTTGTGTGTGTAGCTATTTATGTGTATGTATGTATATTTTAACTAAAGGTTTTGTGTGTAATCATTTATGTGTATCTAAGTATATTTTAACTATCAGTTGGGTGTGTATCTATTTGTGTGTATTTATGTATATTTTAACTATAAGTTGTGTGTGTATCTATTTATGTGTATGTACTTATATTTTAATTATAAGTTGTGTGTGTAGCTATTTATGCATATGTATGAATGTTTTAACTATATTTTATTTATGTGTATGTACATATAGTTTAACTATAAGTTGTGTGTGTATCTATTTATGTGTATGTATGCATATTTAACTATAAGTTGTGTGTATCTATTAATATGTAATTATGTATAGATTAGCTAGAAGTTGTGTGTGTATCTATTTGTGTATGTACATTTTAAGTCTTAAGAAGCAGTGCATTACAGAAAAAACAGAAGGAAATAAACAGCACTATCCCACTCAACTTCATGTAGTATTTATACAATCTGACCAGTACCTTCATAAAAGGCTTGCTACTCCTTATGACCAGTCCTGTAAGAGCTGCTTAAATTGACAAATCAGAAGATTTCCTGGTCAGAAGTTGGAGCATTAGAAAGATGGTATTCTGCTTGATCCTGATCCAAAAATGTTTGCAAAAATTTGCCACATACTTCCCTTGCTAAACACTGAAAGGAAGTGGCATTCTCTTTCATTCTCCAAACAGATACTTGCTATCATATGTCAATACTTAGTCCACCATCCATGACCAGTAGCCCCCCATTGTATAATGAGCTTTTTTTCTGTTTTCTTTTAAAAAATGTGTTTAGGCTGAAATAGTCTTGTCAATAGAAGGTGAGTCTGCAGAGAGCTAATCATCATAATCCAGTCTGCTGGAGAAAAGTGTGCGAAAAAAGGGGGGGAGATAACTGACTGACACACACACACACACACACACACACAGATCCTTCCAAAAATGTTCTTTCCCCAAGTAGCAGAACCATCCTGAATTTGCATCATCAATGCAACCAGTGTGATGTTGCAAACGCAGGAAATATTGCTTCTTACATGGGAAATTTACAATACTTTTTTCCTTTGGCAATATTTTTAGAATTTGTGACAAAATGAAAGAAATAATGACAAATTCCAGAAATGCACAGATGAATGAATTAAGGATTTTAGGAAATGGAAATTGCACTTTTAAGATTTAGCAACACAGAAAACTCTCATCTGAGTTTACTGCAGACCACAACCACAATGAGACACAGCTCTGTTTTCGAACATCTCCAGATGAGGGACCAACTTTCAGATTTACCTTGACTTCCCATTAACCAACACAACTAATTTCCTGACTAAAGTGCTATGACGATTCTACCAGTCCTGCAACACACTATTCTAGAAACATTCCAGCATTTTCCATACCCAGGATATTACAATTACCTCCTCCCAACACAAAACTAATTGTTTTGGACTCACAATGATAGGCTGCACAACCTCAGTAGGCCTGTGGTCACTGTATAGTGGAAGGTTCAGAGTAATACTGCCCATCATCACAACATTGTGCTGCTGTTTGTCTATTCAGATGTTGTAACAGGCATGAACAGTCACTGAGGTCAAGTGTGTACCTAATAGTGTTTCAGAGTAAAAGGTACGATTCATATCCAACAACTCTGTTTCAATCACATCTATATATATATATATATATATATACATATATATATATATATATATATATATATATATATACATAGATGAATAGATATAGATAGATCTATAGACAGATATATAGACAGATAGATATATAAATATAGATAGATACATTTTTTTAGACACTGCTTAATTTTTGAGCACAAAGGATGTTCCTCATATTAGATATCTGATCACAATGGTGCTCTCAAACCTGCTTATGATACATCCATTGTACAGGGTAAACACCTCAGTCAAACAGGAGACACTAACACTTGTTTATAATATAATATGATTTTATTCTTTTCTTGTTCTGTTTACCTCAAGGGATCATTTCACTTTGGTACGAGTGTTCCCTTACATGGGATATGTGAAAGAACAGGCAATACTTGCCAAATTTGGCATGAAATTTCTGTAGCACCCATCCAGACCAAGGAAAATGCCCTCATGTGTCTTTTAGTGGCCAGTATAGGCCAATGTTTGTGGCCTCTATTTTTTTCTAGTTGTGGCCATTCCATAAGGTATCCCAAACTCATATCTTCAACCCCATAAAGTTTACTTTTCAAGTCAAGCCTGCCTTACAGATTTGAACCCAACCAGTACTTTGAGAAAGTGAGAGTGGCAGTCTACTAAATGGAAGACCATGCCATTCAGGTATGCAACACGACATCATAAGTGGGGCTTCAATATTTTATCCCTTAGTCTCCAAAATGCAGCTAGGTTCCATGTAGGCCAAATGGTAGCACTGTATACTGAAAAAGAACTTCAGGGGCTGCCGAGGTAGTCTTTCCAAACTTTTCTCTCAATTCATAAGGTAGGTATGGGATAGCAAACTTCCAAATGCTATTTGGTTTCCTAAAATCATTTCAGAATCTGAAACTTCAGTCAGGTTTACAGACTAGCCTTACTCGGGCAAACATTTCATTCTGTAACTCTTCTGTCATTCTGTCACTCTGGAATCAAAGATAAACTTACTAAGCTGGGCATAAATCCTTACGTCACTCGATGGGTTGCCAGCTGGCTTACTGACAGAACCCACACTGTAAAAGTAGCCGACTCCAAATCCAGCTCCAGACAAGTGACAAGTGGAGTACCTCAGGGTTCAGCCCTGGGACCACTCTTGTTTGGCATCTACTT